>NC_088928.1:47242500-47547500 GCF_038396675.1 Hydra vulgaris | reverse complement strand
TTTTTTTGTACTTTAAGAGACGTTTAGTTGATTTGAATCTCTTGATTGTGAGCCTAATCTACTAACGCATTAGGCTAGTGAGGCAAAAGGTAAGCACGCGGGCGCCATTAGTATATTTTTTGACTTCAAATTATTGGGTATTATTTTGTTTAGTCTTTTTCTTTACTTAGACATCTCAGTTTTAATTAGTGATAGCACACTTAATAAGTAGAAATTTTGGTTTCGTAAATGTGTCTTAAAATGAATTTATGGATGTGGATATTCCATCATTCATTTAATTGTAGCACGTTACATTTTGCAATAATTAGATAGTTTAAACATTTTCAAAGTATTTAAAAACAAAATTAAATTAGAATAAATAAAAAGTAGACAGAAAAGAACTATTAAAAAATAAAAAAAGTAAAAAAAAAGATTAATTAGGCGGAATGCTAATGATAAGATTTCAGAAATCTTAAACCTATCCGCAATTAGAAATGTTTAACCATAGTATTAAGGTTGGCATAAAACTTTAAAACACAAAGGTTATTATTTATTAATATATAAATAACAATATTTATAATACTATAACAACATAGAAACAAGCTCGGAAAAAAATTGCCAACCTCAGACACTTTTAGATCGGCATTGACAAATACCAAACCACTTTACAACCACTTTACAACTAACCACGACCATGTTATTTAAAAAGTTTTTTTTTCCGTAAAGTTTTGAAAAACATAAAATAACAAATAATAGAAAGTATTTAGGCTCACTCGTATGTTTAGCATTGTTTCTATAACCATTTGAGCAAACACATATACAGCCCTCGGGCTGTATATTTGTTTGCTCAAAACTATTCGGCTTATGGAAAACACTATAAATGGTTATAGAAACAATGCTAAACATACGAGTGACCCTAAATACTTTCTATTGTTTGTTATTTTATGTGTTTGTCAAAACTTTACTGAAAAAAAACTTTTTAAATAACACGTGGTTATTTAAAACGTTTTTCGTGGTTAGTTGTAAAAAAAAAAAATCTTCTTGACTCAATGCATGGGTTTTGCTTGTGTCTCTTTTTGCTTGTGTCTCTCTTTATGACTAGGCAACTCATTCTATTATCTCCTAATACAGCTCTAAAACTAAGTTTTACGGTTCTGAGGCCGGCTGGTAGTCAGGTTCCCCGAACTTTGTGCTAGCTCTCAGAGAGGCTGATTCCATCAACAGCTGAAAAATATCTGACTACCAACAGTGCCATGTTCAATATTCTTCAACAAATTTAAAAATGAATAAAGTACCAAAAACTATAAAACACAAAAAGCCATCGTCATCACCAGTTTCTCTAAACCTATCATTCACTAATATTCGTGGTCTTTGAAGTAACTTTTCTTCTGTTGAGTCTTATCTCTTGCAAAGTGCACCAGACCTACTTGCTTTTTGTGAGACCAATTTGAGTTCAGCTGTCTCATCATGCGATCTTAGTGTTGATGGTTATCTTCCTTTAATTCGTAAAGACTCCAATAGTCACATGCTTGGCCTGGGCATTTAAATTCGTAACAATTTCCCATTTGTCGTGAAATTAGGTTTGAATCCACAGACTATTCTTTCATGTACTTTCGTTTAGCACCACTTCACTCTATCGCCTTTCCATTTATTCTATATCGCTCACCTTCATCTCAAGACTGCACTATCATTGATGTTATTTCTGATCATATTGACCAAGCCCTCCCTCTTTATCCATCAGCTAATATAATTGTTTGTCATTGATTTTAATGCTCACCACTCTAAATGGCTTGGCTCTAGTGTCAGTGACTCTGCAGGCATTAAAGCCCACAACTTTTGTCTTTCTTAATCCCTAACTCAAAAGTCAACCTTCGCTTTCCAGACAACCCGAATCATTTACCTTCTCTACTCGACTTATGTCTTGTTTCTGACCCTATTCAGTATTCAGTTTCTCCACAATCACCCTTAAGTGCTTCCGATCACAGTTTGATCTCTCTATAACTAAAATCTCATTCTTCTTCATCACCTGAATCCCCGTATTATCGTACCTCTTACAACTACCTTAAAGCTGACTGGGATTCTTTTCGTGATTTTCTGGGGAGCGATCTGATTCGTCTAACTACCGTCCCATAAGTCTTCTTCCTATCATAAGCAAGGTTTTTGAATCTTTAATTAACAAACACTTAATTTCTCATCTTGAATCTAATAACTTACTTTCTGACCATCAATATGAATTTCGATCTTCTCGTTCTACAGCTGATTTGCGAACAGTAATAACCGATAGGTTTTATCGTGCATTAGATAGAGGTGGAGAGGTAAAGGGCATCGCTCTTGAAATTTCAAAAGCTTTTGATAAAGTTTGGCATGCTGGTCTTCTCCATAATCTTTCTTCTTATGGTGTATCTGGCAACATCTTTAAGATTACTGAATCCTTCCTTTCCAATCGTAGTATAAAAGTTGTCCTCGACGGGCAGCACTCTTCTTCTTATTCTGTAACTTCAGGGGTTCCTCAAGGTTCAATGCTTGACCCTATACTCTTTTTAATTTACATTAACGATCTTGCAAATACTCTAACATCTAAGGTGGCATTGTTTGCTGATGATGCTACCATTTATTCTTGTCGTGATTAGAAACCAACACTCTCTGATTGCTTGGAGGGGGCATTTGAGATTGAAAAAGGTCTCACTTCTGCTACAGCATGGGGCTCACAGTGGCTTGATAAAACTCAATTTTTTTCAGCCAATCGTTGTCGCAATAAGTTAGATCTTCCTATATTTATGAACGGTGATGTACTCGATGAGTCATCTACTCTTCATCTTCTAGAATTAACTCTTACTTCCGATCTTTCTTGGAAACCATATATCAAATCAGTTGAAAAATTAGCATCTACTAAGGTTGTCTCTCTTTATCGAGCTCGACATTTTCTTACTTTGGATTCTATTCTCTATCTCTATAAATCTCAAATCCGGTTATTTATGGAATACTGTTGCCACATCTGGGTCGGAATTTCTAATGAAGCCCTTTCTCTTTTAGACAAGGTGCAAAAGCGCATTGTAAACATAGTTGGACCTGCTCTTGCAGCCAATCTCCAACCATTACCACATCGTCGTTGTGTTGCTTCTCTTTCTCTTTTCTACAAATACTATAACGGGCACTGCTCTAAAGAGCTAGGGTCTCTTGTGCCATCTACTAAAGTTCATTCTCGTGTTACTCGTGTTAATTTAAATAAGTGTCATCCTTTTTCTGTGACTGTTCCCAAGTGCTCCAAAAACGCTTATTCGTCTAATTTTTTTTTCTCGAACATCAGTTCTATGGAATTCGCTTCCTTTATCTCGTTTTCCTGATTCATTTAATTTGCAATCCTTTAAGTCGTCCGTCAGTCGTTATCTTGCTCTACAATCTTCATCTTTTCTCTTTCAGTAACTTCCAACTTTAATTAGTGATTGCTTGCAGCCTTGTTGAAAGCGAAGATGTTTATTAAAAAAAAAAAAATTTTATAATAATATTATTACAAATGTTGCCTTGACAATATTTGGTTCTTAAATTAGACATACAATACTTGTCTAACTTACTTAACAAAACGAGAAGAACAAAGAAGCCATGGGACTTAGCACTTCACTTGTGATTAATGTTGTCTAAGTTAAGTCCTCCGTTTCTGGATTCTTTCTTTTTCTTAATAAGCAATACAAGTTAAGTATAAGTATTTTTAACTATGGTTAGTCCTCTGTTTCTAAAGTCTTTCTTTTCCTTGATCCCAGCGGGCATGCGTTGTCCGGGACGCATTCATCGGACTTCTCACGGATGTCTGACGGACAACACATGCCCACTTGGATAGTTTAGCATAAATGTTTTTACAATTTTTACAGTTTTTAATTTATTTTTTATATACAAATATATAAAATAAAATGTCATACAACAATAAAGTAATAACTAAAAAGTAAAAAACCATTAAACTGTTTAGTAAAAAAGTATATATAATACTCGTTCAACATTAAGAATTATTACTTAATGAAATAATTGAAATAACTAACAAATAATGATTTACACAGAGCATATAAAAGAGGTGGCCTTTAACTCAACCTATTTTTGATGTTTCGTATATTGTAGATTATGACGTCTTTGATTTTCAACCGACAATTTTTGATCTTTATATTTACCCCTAATTAAAACATGTAATACTAGTTTTCCAACCTACTAAGTCGTTGACCTACTGTATTTTTGACTTACTTAATTTTTAATTTACTGAATATTCAACCCTACATTTTCAATTTTATAACTACGCCTTTACGATATGTATTTGTATATTTTGTTGTTGATTTGAATACAAGCCGAATTTAATCTGTCTCGTCGCAGCGCTGTCTTTAGAATCGGAAGGTATAAGGTTCAATGAATGCTTGGAAAACTTATTGATTGTTATTTTTTGTTTTTAATTTCGTAGTTTAAAAGAAAACAACGTTAAAAACACAGACCAGATAATCAGTTAAAAATGAAAATCTATAAAACAGGTCGAAAAATAAACTGGTTTAAAACAAAAACGTCATAAATTGGTTGAAAAAAAAGACGATAATCGATTGGAAACAATTTAGGCCTCAGTTGGTTATCTGAAAATTAGTTCCACTTTTTAGTAGATGTTCTTTTCGTAGAACAACTTTGTAGGTCGAGATTTTTGTAGATTTAACCATCTGACACGATAAAAGACACTTTTAAAATAACGATTACTTTTATTGCCACTAAATTATAAATTCCTATTTACTTGAATAAAAATTCTAATCTTTTGTCCCCTTTGGATACAAAAATTTTAATAACTCTGCTAATATTAGGAACTATTTCATGATGAATAGACATTAAGGCAAGTCCATTTAATTTGATTTCTGACATAGAACTGCTATTGTAAGTTTTTATTCTACCAAGAGTAGATATTGACCTCTTACATTGTAACAAGTATATGAAAGTCTCTTAAATGTAAAGAAAGTCTCTAATATCCATGAACTTTAAAGTGTTTGAAATGTCAAATGGCAATTCTGTCTTTTCTTTTCAAAATTCCTATACTCATGTACTGATCAGAAATGAGAAAGATCAGGTCCATAAAAGTTCAAAAAAGTCAAACACTTTTCTTTTTACGAAATTTTGCTTCACTAAATAAGAAGTATTAGCACATAGTCGATTATAAACAACCATGCTTACAGTTATAAACAACCATGCTTACAATTATAAACAGCCATGCTTACAAACCTGCTTACAAACCTGCTATCTAGTTTATTAAGAAGATGGTTTACAAAATAATTTACAAGATGTAATAGAAATTCAAAAAACAACCAGAAATAAGGTGAACTAAATCACTTGTATTAACTATTAACGTAGTGGTGTAGTGGTAGAGCGCTCCCTACATAAGCAAGAAGTTTCAAGATCGATCCGCACCATGTGCTGGTAATACCAAGCTCAACTTGTTTCTCTGTGCAGCGGCCTTGTTCGTCAGGGATTGCGTTTCGGATTTTTTATAAATTTAAGAGAGGGTGTAATTACAATTAAGTAGCTTTATGACCTACGAGGTCATAAAGTCGACATATCTTTACAGACTAAAAATATTATTGTTTTTATAATTGATGTCTTAACAATAAGGTATTTGTTTGTAATCTTCCATACGCTGCAATCAAGAAATATTTAGAAAAAGTTCAATAAGAAAAATGTTATTTTTAGCTCTAGTCAAAATGAGTGCATGGAAGAAAATATGGAATAAGTGCATGGAAGAAAAAATGTAAACTAGTCTTTGAAAGTATAATTTTGTTTGTTATAAAACACACTTGCTTTATTCATAACATCTTTATTGTATGTTAAATGAGCTGGTGGTTTGTTTGGAATGTAATTAATCTTTCTAGCAAAACAACTTGGGTTCCGTAAAACATTTTTATTTTTTGTTTTATTTAAATAGCGCCACAAAATACTTATTGGACTACTTAATTTACTAATACGATGCTTGATTATGATGTTAAAAAACTTTTAATACTTTGAAAATCAAAATCTGGATAGACAGATTCAATAGGTTGCTTTTTGACACTAGATAATGCTATTAGGTAAAAAAAAAAAAATCTTTTATTAAACCAATTTGGATATACCTTTTTTAAAAGAAGTTCTAAAACATTTTAGTTGTTAATTGTGAAAAAAACTGTAAGAACACTTAAATGACTCAGTGAAAAAAAGAAAATTAGCCAGCTGAGAATATTTGAAAATAATAATTATAATAACTAAAAAGTAACTTGTGTAAAAGTGCATGTTTTTAAATAATTCCATCAACAATCTTAAAATTTTTGAAGTTTGCTTCCCAACTAGCACACATACGTTGATAAAACGTTAGAACAACGTTGTGCCTTGCGTTGTCCCAACATCTACCGACAACGTTGTTTTTATACCATTTTGGTTACAAATCCGACGTCGCCAACAACCAAAACAACGTTGGCCCAATGTTGCGTTTTAAGTTGGCATTGCTTAACATTTTACGTTGATTAAACGTTGTATTTTACGTTTGCAAAACGTTATATTTAAGCTTTCTTGGAACTAAATTTATTTATTTTATATATTATATTTTATATATTATATTTTAGCATATATATATATATTTTTTTTTATTTTTTATTTTTTTTATTTAGGTGCTTAAGAAGTCTTTACGGTCTTATCACAGAGCACCGCGGAAGAGCATTTAATTGGAAGTTCACGCCTCCTTCCTAACCGATGTCGCAAAACTTGGCCAGAGGTGGTGTTTGAGCCACGGATCCTTTGTTTCTTAGGCAAGTGCGCAACCACTGCGCCACGGTTGCTCATATATATAGAAGGGAAAGTCGGGTAGCTCCGAACAATTAAGAAAAAAATAAATTGTACATATGTACTAAAAAAATACAAAGTGTCAAAAGACTTTTTTTTAAAGTATAAACATTTATTTATCAAATTAGAAACAAAAAAAGAGTTATTGCGTAGCTTAATAATATACAAAACAAAAAAGAAAAAGTGTTAGAAAAAACGTATGTTTCAAATTTTGAGGGTAGTCCCGGAAACATAGCTTAAACATGATTTTACCTCTTCTTCACCCGTGTCATATAAATATAAAGTACAATTAGTTAGTATTGAAATTTTCTCAACAAATTAAAAAAAAATTGCCTTTAAAAATTGTATCTGATATATAAGGAATGGGAATGAAATTGTCATCAATTAGAAATATAAACATTGGCTTTTTACTAAAGAAAATAAACACCCGGAAAACACTTTTTTCAAACCTTAGGTCTTTTTTTTGGAATTAAATGAATTACAATTATGGGTTTGTGTATTATATTAAATGTATTATTATTTATATAAAAAAGTAGCTCACTTTTAATATGTTAATAGATTAAGTTGTCCGGAATAACCCTCCAAACATTTGTCCGATACCACCCGATCATACCTAGTTCACAAATACTAGTTTCAGAACCAGTGAACTAAAGTATTAAATAATGTTTTTCTAATAAATAATGTAAATAAAAATGAACCGTTAATAAATAAAAAGCTATTAGTTTACATAAAAAATAGGTATATTAATATGTGGATTAAATATAATGGTACATCGCTCTTCTGGTGGTGAAAAACAATTTCTTTCACTCCCAGCCAATCGCTTTGGCATATTATGATAGATATTTTGCATATGCCATATTTTCACTCAAATAATGTTTTATACAAATGTACAAAGACGACTTCAAAAATTTCAACTTTGCTTCCAAGTCTTTTTTTTCCATAAAGTGCCTTATGCAAAAATAAAAATAATGTTTCATGAAAAACGTCTACCTTTTCATATTAAATTAAAAAAATCATTCTGGTCCGATAATTGAAGAAAGATCGGTAAAAAGTACCCCTCAGAGAAAGAATAAACAGAAAATTAAAGTTCTGAAAGAATTTCCTCCATTAAAAATGAGTCAATGCATTTTTTGCTCTCAGATAAATTAATTAATGACCTTGAGTCAATGATAAAATACTTTGTTGATGATAATCTTGAATTTTATGATTTATTACAGTTAAATATATCATCTTGTAAAATGTTTTAATAGACATTGTATATATTTATTTCTTTATTGTAAAAAAAAGGCACATTAATGGAAATGGTTGTTTTATATTTAAGGTTTAACTTATTTATATCTTTTTTGACAGACAAAATTAAAACAGACAAATTAAAAGTTATGAGTGATAAATTAGTTATTTTTATTTTTCAATTATTCGAAAATGAATAATATTATTAAAAATTGCTTAAAGTAGAAAAAAAAAAATTGTGAATATTTAGTTATTTATAAATTGAGCAAGTGAAACCTTACATTATACTCAATTTAAGATTTTTCTTATACAAATAAGTATATTTGTATTAGAAGCCTATTAATTTCTATATAAGAAGCTTGAAGATTAAAAACTGTATATTTCTAAATATAATGCCGATAAACAGGGAAAGAATAAAAAAAAAATGCGAAGGACAGTGAAACTAAAAATATTCTAAAGTTATAAGTCATTGTTAATTATAACATAAGTAAATTTAATCTTAATTCACCTACTATCAAATTGATTCCATCTATGACAATTGTATTCCGACAAAATGTTCTGATTTCGAAATACATTTGTCGTATTTGAAAAACAGTGCAAATTTCTTAATTTAAACACAGAGTCGTATACGGCACTTGTATTCCGGGCTGACGATATGTATTTTCTAAATGCCTTCCAAATTTTTTTGTTTTTACGTAAATACAATAAATTACTATTATTACCAAAGTGCCGATAACCGAACAGAATATTTCAAAATTAGTCACAGTTTTCTAATGGACTCCTGGTTGTCAACTTTCGTTACATGCGCATAACATTTTGTAGAACGATCCAATTTCTATAAAATTTTTATTTTTGTAATATTAAGTTTATGCACTTTTAATAATATATATAAATGCAATGTTTATATATTGTTGGTGTTAATCTTTTCATTTATGTCATCGGTAAACACATGAAATTAAATCAACATTTTCTTCATAAAAAATTGCCAAAGTTCGCTATGGTGTTACATACGTTTGCCCAATGTACGCGTGCTAGCAGGGTTCGAACCGGTAGAAATCTTTTCTGTGTTGATTTCAAAATAATTAATTTTCTATAATTTTTAAGAAAAATATGAAAGAAAAGTATGTAATATATTTTTTCTAAAATTAACAATAAACACAAAAATAAATGATTTGTTATTCAATGGCAAAGCACCTTAAATGTTACAAACTAGTCTATGAAAATCAAGCATCTTTAGCAATTTTTAGTTTTTGAGATCATTAATTTGCATCGCTTGATAAGTGAAAAAACACTTAACATTGCAATATTTTTAAAAAAAATATTTTTTAACAAGTACTGAGCATGTAAGAAAAGGGTAAAAATTTTTACTTTTTAACAACAAAGATGCGTGGATCGAAAAAAATGGTGGGCTCTTTAATGTTAAATGGGCACTTACGATGGTGCTAAAGTATGTGAGTTAATTAAAATTTTTCTTGTGTTTTTACCTTTGCAACATTATAATAGAGAAGATTTTGGTCTATATCTTGATAATGCGTTAGCGGTATTTAAAAACAAAAATGGCCAGCAGATGTAAAAATTCAAAAAATATTTCATAAAAATTTTTTAAAGTAATGATCTTCTTTTTTGCATTATAAAATAATTAGAGATACCTCGAAAATAGTTAGAGATGCTTCGAAAATAGTTAGAGATACCTCGAAAATAGTTAGATACCTCAAAATAGTTTGATACCTCGAAAATAGTTAGAGACCTCGATAAGACACTTGATTTCAATAACAATTTATTTCAATCATGCTTTAAATGCGATATGATCTGAATTATGTCCACTGAGATACTAACCTCACACTTAACATTATCAAAACACTCCCACAGACTGTTGAATTTAGATTGCCAATATGTCATTAAATGAACTTGTTTTTAATAAAGCTGCTCCACCTTACGAAAAGGAATTAAAATCATCTGTCTATAACTGTGAACTTAAATACCAACCTTAATTTACCTTAAATAAAAACAAAAGTTGCGACCTCAAAATCATATACTGTAACCCTCCATTCAGTCGGTTACTAGCATTAGTTGACTTTCACTTTCCAGTAAATTTAAAATTTTATAAAGTATTTTAGAGAAGTTAAACTAAAGTTAATTAGAGCTGAAGCGTAAAATCCACAACTTGTTCACATAATCACACATTTTTTCACAGTGATACAAATTGGAATATAAGAGCCTGCAACTGCTTTACAAAAACCGCTTCTAAATTCCATTTATTAGACAGTTTTAAATTGTGTCACACAGCAAGTTAAATTTGTGTTTGATAATGCTTCAGTAACCACAGTAACTATTTACAGAATTGTCTAGTTAATAAACGTATATCGTGACAATTATCATAATATTATGAAATCCGTTTAATCGTGATAAAGAAAAAGAAAATTTTAAAAAAAGAGTTAAAGGCTTTAAAATATTATTTAACTAAAACTTTTGTACCGCAAAAGAACGTAAAAGAAACCCAAAAAATTTTTTTTGAATGTTTACTAAAGGGGTGTCACTAAAATTTCTAAAACTTTACGAAGGGTGTGTTATTAAAACTTATATGACATTTGAAATGTTTTAAATAACATTTTTGTTCTGTAAAAAAAAGGTGTGAGACAAACTCGAAATATAAAAAACTTTACTCAAACCAAATGAAGAGCGTTTTACTAAAAGTGAGCTTTCATTGGACTTATAAGTCCATTTTTTCCAAAATTAAGTTTTTTTGACATTCGGATTCTTTATTAAAAAAGATACAAATCTAACTTTGTTAGTATGATTAAAAAATTGTTCATTATCTTTGCTTACTGTTACAAAATTAATAATATTCAATAAAATACTTTGCTAAATAATTAGTTTTTTTATTTCGTTAAAAACAATGTGACAGAGCGCCTTTTTGAAAAACGCTCTTCAAATATGAACTGATATAGGAATTATTAAAGTCAAAATCACAAAAAAGACGTAAAACATTCAGAAAATGGTTTGCCCTTTAATAGTTTACGTCATCAATTTAAAATGTAAACAAAAATTTACGCAAAAAGCAAGAAAAATTTGCTCAACACGACAAGTTTAAAAACATACTTGGTAATATAAATAGAGGGCCATACTTCATGAAATCATCTACAAAAATATACATTCGTCACTTTTACGTCTTAAAAGATAATGCAAAAAACTTATTTTTTTAAGAAAAAATCGGTTTTTAAGATATTGTCATTTTAAAATAATGCTGATTCAGCATTTTAGAGATAATCTGAAGAAGAAGAAAAGCAGCTTTGACATAATATCTCGATAATGATTTGTTGGATTTTATTTAAATTTGGAACCTCAATTGAAACCTTTTGGGGTATAAAGGTTATCATTACATTATCTACTGAAAAGGTCCACTAAAAAGTTCTACTGAAAAAAACCTATTATTTGCCTCTAAATGTGTTTTTTTTTAGGATTTTAGAAATAAACTTTGAAACAAAAAATATCGAATTATTAAAAAATATTTTAATAATAAATATAACTTTTTTATAATATTTTTAGTGACTTAAATAGTCATGGGCAAAAAGAGAGACGAAGAGGTTCCGTACCCCCGACCCTGAATTTGAAAAAAAAAAAAAAGGAAAAAGAAAGAACGAAATGAAAAAAATTAGTAAATGTTATTTAGTTTCTAAATGTCTAATTAGTTTTTTTTTGTAACCGACTGCTAATGTTCCTAAAATTTAAATCAGATTGTGCGTACAACATGTACGAACAAGCTGATAATGTTGTGAGTGTAGAAGTTAAACGTATGTTCTTGGATTTGAACACCCAACACACATTATCTCTCTTTGGCCAAAGAATATTTTAACAGGGATGCATATATCTAACTTTAATATTAAGTTCAATATTATTTTCAGTAACCTCTATTCCAAAAAACCTCTACACATCAAAGCCTCTACACACCAGAATCCATCATAAAAACATTCAATATAACTTTTTTTTTAATATTTCATGAATTCTCTTTACTATTTTTGATTTTTGTAGTAATATCAAATACTTTAGTAATTGTATCAACGCAGTTTTGTATCAGTCAAACTTAATTGGTGAAATTTCAAGTTTCAAATATTTTGGAGGTATTAAACATATGTTTTCTCTCATTTTTTTATTTCCATCTCTCCATCACAATTTAGGTTTGTGAACAAAAATTTTCATACGTTTCTAACAATTTTTTGGAACTTTTGCGACAATATTTTCAAGGGAAGCAATAAGTCAAGGGAACTCTTCAGATTGCCTAAAAAATATTTAGTTATTTCAAGCAGCTGAAGTTGTATGTAGTTATTTAGTTATTGTAAGTAACTGAAATTTTAACGACTATAATAAATTTCAATAAAATATTTTGCTTTTTAAATTCTATATCAATTTTAACTATAATAAATGCTAAATTACTTTAACTTTTTTTACTACCCTTGAATGGTCCAATAGGAATGCAACACTTTTATTTTACTATCAAAAAAACTGCCATAGATGTTTATAGTAACGACATATAAATCTTAGTGAACCGTAGTTTTTTTAAGTTTGTTCACCATGCTATATCTTCTAGATGTTCATAAGAATAATATTTATGTTGAATAAAATCTTCTAAAAAATCCAGTTTTATTTATTTAAATAATGAAAGTATAACATTTAGAAACACTTTTGCTTACTTTTATTAAATTTATTCTAAGTATAAATAACCAAATAATATATTGCTACTTTTATTATTTTTAATATTTTTTTTCTGAAATAAAAACCTTTGGATGCTTTTATTATATGCATGGGTGTTACCAAAAACCTTTCTAGATTAACCTTTAATTTAAACTAGTTAAATTTTTTTTTTTTCGAAAACTAATCTACAGGTAAATATTAAATAATTTGATGTAATTAATAAAAAAATGAATTCAACTGCAGCAAAACTGCAAACAAGGCTAAAAACACGAGAAAAACAAATAAATTCAAAAGACAGGCAAAAAGGTGTTATTATGCATTTGTGCAAATGTATCTATAAATGTTGCTAACTCACTGCTAAAATACTGCTGCAGATACTCAATTTGTGTATCTGCAGCAGTATTTTATGTTCCACCAATTTATAAACATAAAATAAAACTGAAGCCAAAAGTAATACTAGAAACTGTATTTAGTACAAAATACACTTTTTACCAAATATTATTAAAAATACAAAATACAGTTTTCATCAAGTATAATTAAAACCTTTGATAGTTTTATCAAAACTATGAAGGGTTTTAATGATTCTTGATGGTCATGTTGCACATGCAAAAAAATTTGGCGGCTATATATTTAGAACAAAATTCAAGTATGTTATTTTTACCTCATGGTATGGTATTGTTACCTTACCATGGTATAGTATGGTATTGTTACCTCACCATATTGCACACAGACCGAAACCATTAGATATTACATTCTTTGAATCACTTGGTACATGGTGAAGCTATGTGGAAATGGATACAGTTTTATATATATCAACCAGTTATAATTTGGCAAACTGTAGATTTGTTTGTGGAGGCATATAGTCAAGCAACATATTTGGAAATTGCCATGAAAAGATTTCAGACTAGTGGGTTGTGGTCTTTAAGTATAAAGGTTTTTACTTTTTCAAATTTTACAGCCTTTTTATTTACTAATGTTATTCCTATCTATCTGAAAATATGAATAATATGAAAAATTATCTTTAAATAAATTAAGCAAAAACTAAAGTTTAATATTTCTGTTTCAACATAGTCCTATTTGCTAGCGGTTTCACTTGAAGTAAAAAACTGAAAAATATGATGACAATCAAAACAGGCATCTGATCAAACTCCAATATAAACTTGCTCTAGAAAGTGCACTGCGAAATCAAAAGCGCACACTGAATTAAATAACTTCAAAACAAGTTTGAAAAAACCTGCAAATAAAAACACTGCATTTAATTACCACAGTACAATTGGAAAGGTCATAAGACAATAGGTTACACCTAACCCAATCACCAACAACCAAACCAATCATTCACAAACAAACAATAAGTTTTGCAAACAAAATGTGCCAAAGCAAAATAGAAAAAAGGTTTCTGAATTGAAAAAACAATTAAATACTTGTTGTAAATTTTTTTTATTAAAATATCCTTCGCGTGTTTAACTATTTTGTCAAACATGTGTTTTATTGCTGTAATTTATTCAAAAGTTTACTCTGTCTCAATCAAATAATTTGTTTCAAATAAAAAGATCAGATTTGATTGGAACAAAAGTGACTCAAACATCAAAGTTTATTTTTAATAATGGTGGGTCAAAAAAGTCAAAGTATGGTTAAAAAAGTAGTAGGGTTGTATGTAGAGATGAAGGTTTCAAGAATAAAGTCCTGATATTGAGACGTCTTGAGACTCATAATTTAACTGTCTTGGTCTTGAAGCTTGGAGTCTCGGAACTTTTCTGTCTTGTACTTCGTTGATCCTTTCAAAAAATATCAATACAACATATGGATTAGTAATTCATAATAAATCGTTGATCACTTCAACTTTTCGTTTTTAAGATTTTTACCTAGAAACTCTATTTCTTTACGAATACCAGCCTTTGTCAGATTTTCAAAATTTCAAAAAGTTGTTAAGTCAAGTGATAGATAGTTGTCTGCATGTCTGCTATATGTGTACCATTCTAAGTTTCACAGTGTGGTAGTTTTGCACAATTTTTATTGGTACATTTTGGTTTTTAATAATACACTGTTAGTTTAATAAAAAACACTGTTAGTTTTCTGTTGTTATTAAAGATATCTTTTGTAAATTGCAACAGTACACTACGCAGTATATTATAACCAAGGGCGGATCCAGCATTTTTTGGTCTTATCTAACGAGATATCTAACATCCAGACATGGAGGTAACTCCAAACATTTACATGTTTATACTTATGTCAAATTAAAAATGCTTTGCAAAAAATTGCGATTATTGAAGCCTCGAAACAAAAACCCCAAAATTTTCGCCTCCCCTGCCCCAAACGTGAAAGCAACAAGTTGATGAAATGTTTTTTGTACAATTTTCAGCTAGACTTATATTCATTAAAAAATTTTAGAATTCATAGAATAATTTCTGAACGTTCAAAAATTATGGCTATATAAAATTTGCAACCCCTACAAATTGAGGAGGAATTCAACTTTATATGATCATAATTTTTGAATGGTTATATATATATATATATATATATATATATATATATATATATATATATATATATATATATATACACACACACACACATATATATATAACCTAGAATATCAACTGCTTATTATAATCTAAGGTTAAAAAAGTTTTTTCAAAATTTTTCTTTTTTAACTATTTACTTTGTATTATATAATGCAGATATGAATCTGCAATATATAATACAGAAAATATGAATGGATAACATGTAACAATAATATGTCTTTGTCGCCGTCTATCTATTGGAAATTTATTAAACAGCTGTTTGTTGATATTTTATTACTTCTTGATTATTTTTTTTCAATCGGAGGGTTAAATACCGTATATTTTCAAAATGCGTTCAACGTATTCCAACTTATAAACTAGAACCACCATATAAACTAAATGTAAAAATTATAATCAATGTATTCTGTTGTATGCGATTGCTTATAGATAACGCCTGCCTTTAAAGTTAATAAACTACTTAAAAATAAATGTATTTACAAGATCTGGAATTTCTGGTATGCTAAAAACTTTAAATACACAAAAAAAGTAGTTTTATTTTAAAGGTATTAAAATTCATAATGTATGACCAATAAAAAATCTTATAAAATATTGATAACAAAAGTAACGTTTTGAAATGTATAACTAAACAAATTAAATTTGTTTTACTTATTTCAATAAATATCACAAAACATATGTAAAACACCGTAAACATAACATATTATTTATAATCAATTTATGCGAACCATTCAAAGCCATAATATTAAAACGCTTACAAGCAAATATAAAACTCTACAGAACTGCTTTTGTATGAATACGCAAACAAAAGCAAGGTCCCAGATTTCGGAGTTGTGTAAATAATAAAGTATACAGTTCTAGTAACATTTTCATCTGGTTTCGTAAAGCAAGAACTGACCATTTTTCAACCGCGCAGACCATTTATTAACCGCGCAAAAAAATTTTTATTCACACAAAATATCTTTTAAACTCTTTTTTAAGCGTGCGTTTTGGCATTAACTCCAGAAAAATAGATATTTTTAGCTTCATCAAAAACAAAACTTCAAGTTACAAGCGATGAATTTATTATATTGTCAATTTAACACAACTTGCAAAAATCTGGTCTAATTATTTTAATATTAAAAAAACAATTAGATCAATCAGCTTACAAAAGTTCTCACTATTTTTTTTACGAAGACTTTTAAAACAGGGATAAAATTTCACAAAACTTCAGGGAGAGTTTTACTTGCGACCGATCTTTAAAACAGAGCAAAACAGAAATAAAAGAAAATAAACAATGTATTTAGGTCCTCAAATTATTGCTGATTGACGACGATATATATTATCGTATATCGTTAACCGATATCAATTTATGAATTTGAAGACTGAGTATGAGCCAATGACGTTTTGCTTTCCATTTAAGGTACATTAGATGAAATTTATAAACACGTGATAAAGTTTTAAATGTATTGATAAGTTTTATAAAATTGATCATGTGCTAAAAAACATATGTAATCCGAAAACTCAGCAATAATGGAATATAATTTATTTTGCTGGGAACTCCTGTCGCACGATTGTATTGCACCGAAAGCAAGTAAATTTTCCGAAATGGCCTTCCAAAAATCACATTAGGAGCTGTTATATTGGTTGCGCCTTTTCATTTTTTTTCAATAAATCACTACTGAAAATAGACTATATTCATGTAGTAAATATATTTTACCAAGGAACTTTGTATCTGGATTATTTATATTAGCTATAAACAAAAAGAGGTGCAGCATTGGTGGAATTTAATTTTTTTAGAAAACAATCTACTATTATTAAAATTGTGGTTTAGCAGAAATTTTAGAATTATAGCACTATGTTTGAAAACTGCTGCCTGACAGAAGAGGCCAAAGAGCAAAAAAGAATAAATGATGAAATTGAAAGACAGTTAAAGAAACACAAGCGTGATTCTAGAAGAGAGTTAAAACTGCTACTACTAGGTTAGTGTTCAAGAATGCTAGATCTTAATGTAAGCCTTAACTGATAAGGTTGAATGCATAAATTTCATAATTTATTTCCATGAGCACAAAAATTGTTCAAGTAATCAATAACTTTAGTAGCAGCCATGCTAAAATAAGACATTTTTATGATTGCCTAATTTAACAAGTAGACCATGTCAAACAAATAGTAAGATATATTATTAGAAATTTAAAAATTCTATCATAAGCATTTGTCATTTGTTATCATCAAATTGTAAAATTCATAGTTTCTATTTTCCTAAGGTGTATGCAGGTATATTTAGGTGTAAGTGACACAAAATTCTGTATTTCATTAAGCAAATTTTTAAATGTTTCAAATAAGAAATAAAATTTCCTAAATTTATATAAAAACATTGTTTCATATATTCTAATGTCATGTTAAGATTGAAAAACATTTTTTTAATTTTAGTTATAGTTTTTTTTTTTAATTTGAAAAGCACTTGTTTATATGCATATTTAAAATATTTGCTGTGAAAAAGTCAAAAATTGTTATATAAAATTGTTTTAAAAAACAATAAAAAATTATTTTTAAAAAGACTTAGAAATTAAAAGGTCACAAACATATTCTAATATTTTTCTTCAGCTCAGATTTTCTTTACCAAGGCAGCTGCTGTAAATTGAAGAAAAAGAAGAAGAAACAACAATACGAAAAAAAAAACCACAACAGCAATCATATATGTATAAAAACTTAAGTGTAATTCTTTTTGCTTTAAAAGCGGTAACAATTAGTACATAATTAGTTTCTATAATTTTGTGATAATAAACAACTGCACCTGGTTGTGAGCTTAAATAACCACACCCTGAAATTATCCATTTTTGTGATAGTATAAATAGTGTTGGGTTATATGCAAGGTTTTTCTATTTTTCTTTAAAGATTTTAAATAACATATAGGTATAAATTAACATGTATAATAGACTACCAGCATTTTTATTTCACTTAGTAATATTCATTAAGACTAAAGATGATTACTTCTTATCTAAAGTCCCTCCTACTTTTTACATTGTAGAAGGGATGTGTGTTTAAACATGTGTTTATGTCTTACTTCAAAAATTTTATTTAGGTAGTAATACAATTTTGAAAAATGTTTTCGTTTAGTTAGTAAAATAGTACAATGATTTAAAAGATTAAAAAATAAGAGGTTAATGTTATGAAATAGTATAAAATATGAAATATAAAATACTGTGGCAATTTGAAATTGTAAATATGCATTATAAATACAGGAATCATCTTTTTAGGGACATATCTGGAATTCCGGATATGTCCAGAAATTAGGTGATTTGAAAAAGATTTGTAAATATATGACTTTGATAGTGATTATTTACTTTCATTTCTTGTTTAAATACGAATCGATGTATACAAAAACGTCATAAAAACTATTTTTTCGGGGAACGAGAAAAAACTTATTAAATCCAAAATTGTTATTTTAATAAATTCAAAAAAAAAAATCTGGGTGCTATTTGACATCTTTAAATATTAGATTTGACAAAAAATATATCAAAATTTGTGATATATATATGTGTTATACATAGTTAAAGTTGTCTGACTTAAAAATAGTTTTTATGACTTAGAACGTTTTTGTATACATCGATTCATACACATTCCAATGTATCAGCTGAAGCCACTTTGATTATGACAATCTTCATATAGCAGTTAATGTTTTTACTTGTTATTTAGCATTTAACATTTATTTTTGTATCAAAATCATGAATAAGGTCACCTCTTTCCTATTTATCTGATAGGTTTTTTCCATTTTCTTTAGTTTTTGCTTATTACTGGATTTATTTGTTTCTTATTTTTGAGTTCCACATTTTCTTCAACTTTAAGAGGCAAAGTTTAATTTGGGCAACAAAATTTTATATTATAGCCTAGAAAACTTTTACAACTTGCTTATAACTTTTAATTATAACTTGCTGCAGAAATTTACTTGATAATAACTATTGATGTTATCAATCACCTGATCTTTTGACTTAATACTGTTTAAAAAAAATTCTCATAGTAAAAATTGGCTGTAAGAACACAGATTTTAGCTAATCTTTATAAATATAGAATTAAAAGATCTATTTAATCAACTAGCAATAACTCGACTTTTAGATTAATGTTCATTGTTCTCTTTTAAAGTTGCTATTATGCGGTCTTTTGGCTTTATTTTTATTAATATATGCATAAATTTGTTTTGGAATTTTTTTTTTTTTTTTTTTTTTCTTTTGAATTTCTTTTCATATAAAGCATTGTCAATTTTAACATGTTTTCTGACTAACTTGTTTATCAACTTATGTTCTTATTTTAAAACTCAATTTTTGAAATTTTAATTTTTTTATGATTCACCTCCCCAAGGCCAAGAAGGCCACTAAAATTAAGAAGGCTGCTTAATTGTGGTTACAACGCTCTCTCAACTGTAATTAAGAAATACGAACCTTGGCAACAAAGCTGCTGCGTGGAGCAACTAGTTGAATAAAAATAAGAAGCTTTATATTGGCATCAAGGTTACTCCTACTGCGAATTTTTGGTTTGACTCGTTATTCATCTATAGTGATCTGCTTTTAAATTTTTGATGACAATATCAAATCTTGACATCCTTTATTATAAAACTGATCATTTTCAAGTTTGTGTGAGCCCAATTACAGTTATCTAGACATTTTAAAATTTCATAATTTCTTTTGTGGATACTAATTTTACATTAATATTCTCATATTTGCAATTATGCTTTTTGTACCCCAACAGACTCATATATGTGCCTGTAATGGATTCATATATCTGCCTGTAACAAATTCATATATGTGCCTGTAAACACTATATATAATACATTTTTTATTCATGCTTCAATTTTTCTTTTTTTTTTGATGTTGTATCAATGGCATAATTAAAACTTTAAACTGCTGCTTTTTTTGTAACAATTTTATTTTTAACAATATTTTTGTTATTTGGCCAATTTATGATGACTAAAGTATAATTATTTAAAAAATTATTCTAATAAGCATTTAGAAAAGTGTATAACAATTTAGATTTTTGTTTAAAAGGAATTCTATGAAGATTTTATAGTTTTCACTGTGTTTTTACAAGTTTTTTACAAAACTATATATTAAATTTAATTGTCAAAAAAAAAAAAAAAAAAGTAAAAGTTTAGTTTTTCTAAAGACTGTTTTTTTTTTTAAATATGAATGAATTATAAAGAATGAATGAATTATAAAGAATGAATTGTTTCTTTATTAAAAACACTTTTATCAAGTAAAAAAAAAAAATACAAGAAGAATTATTGCAAGAAATGAATCATTCAGAAGTTAATGAAAAGTTTGTCTTTAAATCGTCTGTTGTTGAAGTTTTTTAGCGTGATTAAATTTCTAGTCTTTTTTAATCTTGTTTTTTTTTTATTATTATTTTTCAAAATTACTTTCATTTTTATTGCTATTTCACTTTGTTGTTTTATTGCTATTTCACTTTGTTGTTTTATTGCTATTTCACAAGTTGCAAAAATCTTCATGTAAAAAGTTTATATTTATAATAAACATTTGCATAGAAGAAAAATACATAAAATATGTTTTAAAGCTAATGACAATTTTTATTAAGACTAATAAAATATATGCTGTGATAGATATCTGAATATGTTATCTGAGTTTTGTTAATTTTATGACGTATAATATGTATTATGTATTTTCAATGTAATTTAAATTTAAAATAAGATTTTACAAATTATTGTCAGCTCGAAACAGCAACTATCTTTTAATAGAAATAATATCTTTATTATTGTTATTATTATTATTATTATTATTGTTATTATTAAAGTCTTTATATTTTTATATTAAATAATCTTTTAATGCTCTAGAAAGTGTTTGAAGTTCAAGTTTCGTTTGATTTGTTAAAAACTGATAAGATAATTATGAAAAATATTTATTACTGCTAAAAATTGTTGTTTTTCATCATTTTTATTTGCTATGAAAAGTAAAATGTTGTGGAAATTTAAATTGCATTTTATAATCTTATATATTATTCATAAACAATTTTTAAGCAAGTAGTATCCCTTAAAATATAGTATTAAGTTTTGTATGCAAATGTTTGTTTGAAATTTTTTTGGTAATCAGTGCCAATAAAAGAAAAATTAAATACTAGAGTAAAGCTGCATAAAGCTTTTCTGTAATAATTTTAATCAAGTGTATAAAGTTTATTTTTTATTAAATAAAAAACAATATCAGAGAAAGTGGTTAACAGATGTACTTTAAGAATCAGTTTTTTGTTTCAACTATTTTTTATTGATTGCCTTCATTTATTTTTGCATGCATGCCAATAAAAAAAGGTTACCTATAAAAAATTTGCTTTAGGATTTAAAAACTTGATTTTTAATTTTATTTTGATGATTAAAAAATGTATTAAAAAAAATTATAAATTTGAAAAGTTTACTATAATTCAGTATTAAACATGAAATTTGAAATGGAATATGAAACAACTATTGTTTTTTTCCTGTAATTAAATCATTGGATAAACAGGTCAAAATATTAAATTAAAGCAATGTTTAATTTTAGAGAAAAATCAATTTAAAAAAAAAAGTGAAAACTGTTGAAGCAACAAATTTTTTTTTGTTAATCCTCATATAATAACACCTGGCAAACAAATGTTAATACATTTATCAAACAAACATATTTTGTAACTTTTAAGGCAAAAGGAAATATATAAAATTTGAAAAAGATTTGCAAATAACTTGAATATTATATTTTTCTTTTATAACAGAATCAGAATTTATGTCCAAAATAAGTGACTCATTTTCAGTGAATCTATTGCATATATAAATATATTATAACATGATTAATTAATAGAATATCCAATAATAAAATTCTGCTGTCTTTAGTTTTTAAAATTTATGTAAGAAAATGTTTTACATTTTAAGTTGCATTTAAAAGAAACATTGAAAAAAAAACAGCTTGCAATTAATATAATCATCAAAACATTGTTTTTTGTTTAAAGAAAAGTCAACAAATTTTTTGTTTGTTTGTTTTTTGTTTGCAAGCAAACCTTTGACTAGTCCATAATGTTTTTTAATAAAATTAAGTTGTTTTTTTATTTTTCAAAAAATTGCAGGAAAAAGAAATAAACAATGAAAAATGACAATAATAATCCTGAACTTTTTTTGTAATTTTTTGATATATTAATGGTTTGTGCTAAAGGTTACAAGTTTTATTACTTGGAGCTCCTTACAACTAAATTTTTTAAAAGTTTTTTTTTTTTATAAAATAAAGTCAACTAATAAAGCATCCCAGGATCTCTTTATTAATACACAGAATATAAGTAATATGCAAAATTGAAGTAATATACAAAATTGAAGTAATATGCAAAATTGAAGTAATATACAAAATTGAAGTAATATGCAAAATTGAAGTAATATGCAAAATTGAAGTAATATACAAAATTGAAGTAATATGCAAAATTGAAGTAATATGCAAAATTGAAGTAATATGCAAAGTAGTAACAAATGCTCCAGTCCAATTATTTTCAGTTGTTTTTTTTATTTATTTTTTAAATCAACATGATGAAGCTCATTGATTATGATTACAATAACTGATGTTTTTTTAGTAATCAGTTGTATAAAAAGGTTTTCGTTATATAAAATATTTATATTTATCATTTTTTTTAAACATATAGTTTAACTAAGTTAAATCTTAAAATGTAATAAAAGTTCAATCTAACATTGGACAAGTTAAAGAATAGTGATTAGAAAGCCTACTTAAAAATTTAACTAATCTCTGTTCTATTTCTTATATTACAATTTCATTACTAAGTAAAAGGGATGATTGTTATGAAAATCTCATAAAGAAAAATCTTCATAGAAGTTAAACTTCATTATTAAAATAATTTGTAATATTTTAAATAAATTGAAATTGCTTTTAGGGAACTGATACTATTTTAAAAAAAAAGTTATAAATATAGTGGTATACTTCAAAAAAATGTTTAAACAATGATTAAATTGAGTTATTGTTAAAAGTTCAGACACATAGATTATAAGTTGTTGAACTTTATAAAACTTATGAAAGTCAGATGTTAAGTTTGTCTTTTTAAACAGGGAAAGTGTAAATTATTTCCTGATTTTTTAGTTAGGGGTTGTCCACAAATTACCTCATGCAATGGGGGGAGGGGGAGATGAAGGGGTAAGCAATTTTGTGGCAATTTGTTAATGGGGGAAAAGGGGGTGTTCAGTTTTTTTGATGCAAAAATTTTTTATTCAAGTTTCAAATCTAGAATATTTTTTCTATTGATGCCAATACTTCCATATCATTCAATTTATGTATGCACCGTTTATTATTCTGTGAAACTTCAAAACACATAAATAGTAAATTAAATTAGTTATAATTAAACAATAATAATAGTTAAAACATATAAAACATCAAATAACTTTCAAATGAAACATCAAAATCCTAAAATTCGTACTCAGGAGTTGAACCCTCACCCGTGTAAGCCGCACTTCAAATAGCTAAATTTTAAACATCCAGATCTTTTTTCCTGTATGTATTACTATTGTTAAAATTAAAACATTTTTTTGTGGGTTTATAAGTTGTACGCACATACAAATAATAACTTTCTAAGCAGCATTAAATGATTTAAGTTCAAAACTCATCAAATCGCAAACTTAAGATAAGGTCTTGCTAGTGTAAAGTAATACAAATGTAAAGTAAAAAAATACTAAAATGACTAAACATACATATATACATTTGTTTTACATAGTCATAGGGTTGCTGATGCATTGACCCTATAGCCAATTGCCGATTGTTCTGAGAATGTATTTTTTTTACTTTTGTGTTTCTATTTTGTTAAAAAACATAAAATAATGCCCTAACTAACTAAAATTCGATGTATAAACCTAAATTATTAAATAAACATATATGGAGCCACCTTTTAAATATTTTTTGATATCTGTTCTAAGAATATTTCATGTTTTTATTAGGGGCTACCCACTTTCATAGCTTATTTTTGTGTCACCCATCAACTTTACAAAATGAGAGCTTTAAAATCCAAAAAAAAAAATCAAATGCAAGTTGACAAAAAAAGTCAAATTAAAAATATACTAGAATGTGCATTATGTTCAAAAGGAGTATAAATTTTAAATATTGCTATGCAATTTTCACTAAACACAAAAGGCGAAACTCCTAACAATTTTATGTTAAATACTTGGCGTATTTAAGGCAATTTAAAAATTTTATAGCGTCTGTATGTCATTTTTTTTACTACAACCTATTTCCGTTAAATGATCAGGTCTGTGAATTATGAAAAGACTGAAAAAATTAAAATGATAAATTTTGCGGTATCATAAAATATAAATGTTTGTAGTGAAAAAACCCAGACCAAACATTCTTTTTTTTTAAAAAAAAATCTTCTTAAAATCCCAATTGCTTGTCCAAATTTGAATAAGATTTTAAATTTTTTAGAAAAAATGAACATCATAGTCTAATAATATGATGTGTTCTGATAGTTTATTGGCGCCTTTTCTTAATTATAAGCTCTTCTTGGTCGGTATTCTAGTATCTTTTGTAAAAATTGATAGAAATATTGTATTTTGACAACTATATATAGTTAATATACGTCAGAACCGATTAGAACTAGAATCTATAGTAAATTAAGGCACTTTTTCAAAAGATTTTAACTAAATTCATGTTGACGCTGATGAGTGAAAGTGATCTAAAGACTCCAAAATGGTGTTCTTTAGATTCACTATTAGGGATAGTAAAAAGGTCTTGAAAATTATATAAAAAAGAGAAAAGTTTCTTCAAATATTAAAAAAACCTGAAGCAAAAAAAATTATAACATCTAAAGCTTTTGTTTGGACATAATAGGCTTATAAAACCATGCTAATTTCAAATAAAAGAATTCGAATAATTTGTAAATTGCCTTAACTACACCGAGTATGAAACTTTATTGCACCTAGAGTATTTCCTTATTAATGTCTTTATAATTTTCTCATTTTTTATAGTTCATAACATATATTAATATTGCATATCAATTTTTATATAATGCTTAACAATATATTTGTTATATATAATTTTTAAATAAAGTTTTTCTTTATCAATTTAGCATGAATAAGACTTTATCAATTTAGCATGAAAATGAAAGTTCTTATTTTAAAATTATTTTTAACATTTTCCACCTACATATTTCAGAGCGTAGGATCGGTACACTTCCATTGAAGTTTTGATTTAAACAATTTGAGACACTGATTTTCGCACATCTTAAGTGTAGGTCTCATAAATATATTTTAAAATTAGAAAACATGTCTGATCTAATAACCATTGGATTTCTCAATGATTGGAAGCATTGCATTTTTAGTTTTTCTTGAAAAATAATGTAAAAGTGGTAGAGTGTAAATATCATAACTTGTAGATTTACTTTTTAAACTAGCTTCTCTTTAGGCCAATTTAATGGTAGCAACATTGTCAAAGAGGGCATAATACATTTTTTAGTTTGTGTTTTACATTTATTTAAAGAACCCTATGAAACCTTATTATCTTTACACATGTGCTGAGACTCTGTTATTTAAGTTTAAACACAGCTGTCATTGATTTTTTTAGTTATTCAATCATTGGCTTAGTTAATCCAATCATTGACTGAACTCTAAGTTAAAAAAATGTGCGGTAAATGAATAAATGCTTCGAATGTTGTAGTGTCCATTCATCAATAGTGATGTCAAAAAATATGGTTTTATTACATCATTTATATTTGGAATTTTCATAAATTAGAACTATGACTGTTTCAAGTGTTTTCTTGAGTTTTTAAAAAAATGTTTTTTATGTTTTTTGTTTATAGTAACTGCAACATTGTTGCTATAATGCACTTTGCTATTATAATTTTTTTTTTTACTGGTTGAAGGAGATCCAATTTTTTTTGTTTTCATAAGTTCAGTGGATGGTTCAGATACTAATTTCTTATTAAAAACTTTATTTTTTTTTGTCGTTGCGGGTCTTTTTGTTAAGAAAGAAAGTTACATTTAAAAACAGCTAACAGATGGTAATTTTTTTTTTTTTGTTAAAAACTATCATTTGTTTTAGCTTTATAGCAATATTACACTCCTAATATATTCTCTAAACTCTAAAAGTGTAATGCATTAAGTGTTATGGTTTCAAAAATTAGGTGAAAATTGCATAAATTAAACTTGATCGTTCTGAAAATAATTTGATTGATCTACTTTTTAATATTTTACATTTAAGCTGATCCATGTTGATCTGCAACCTTTAAATAAATATGTATACAAGGTATTAGCCAGAAATATTTTTTTAATTGCGTTTTTGCATTATTGAGAATATTTATTATTGTTTTTCTACAAAATATTAGGAAATTTTATTTAAATTGACCTACTACTTCAAGAAGAAAAAAAGGTCAATAAATTTTTGAAATTTTTATCTTTTATTCCCAATTTTTATCAATTATTGGGAATTCTGCGGTATCTCAATGCCATGCTTACCTCAAAAACTACAAAAAATGAAGGTATATTGATACATCAAGAGTGTATTAACAGTCATTTTGCAATTACTGTAGACAAGAAACATCAACCTAAGCTTGAGGACATATTTAATAAGCATAGGAAATAAGCATCAAGTGAACAAAGAGCATTTTTTTAAATTTATATTATTTGCTTTATTTTAAGTCTGTAAAAAATTTAGGTGGGTGATACAAAAATAAACTATAAAAGTGGTTAACCCTGATAAAAATTTGTTGTTGACATATGCCACCGTTAAATCTTCTGGTGTCCAGGAGATTTAACGGTGTTGAATAACTTATGATTTGCAATAAGAAAAACGTTCATAAGATTTAATGATTTTTTAATGACTTTTAATGAAGTTTTTGTATTTTAGCCTGGAGTCTTAATTTTTTCCCAAAAGTGTTCTATAAGTTTCTTTACATTTTTACAGCTCCTGGATACCAAAAACCAGGAAGAGATAATCATTTTGGGGCTCCCATCTCTTGTTTTTATACAAATAGAACAACAAAAGTAAAAAAAAAAGACATTCTCTAGCCAAGGCTATTGTATCATTGCACCTCTATTTTTTGTTATTAAACAGACAATTATATTTTCATGATTATTTACTACTATGATATTTAATGAATACACCAGATTTTGAACAGTGGTTCAAAATCTGGTGTATTCATAAAATATCATAGTTATCAAAATCAGGGGAGTTAGCAAATTATTACTGGTTAGTGTTCTGAATTAAAGAATAAGCATGGCTTAATTTTACAGTTTTTTATCTTTTATATGATATCCTATAGTAAGTTAAAAAAGAATTTGTTTTATTTCTAATTTCTTTAATTTTTACTTGTTAAGTATTTAAATAAATAAGAGTTTATTAAAATGTTATATGTTTAAATATTTGCCTTTTTTGTTTTAATAAAAATAAAATATTTATTTTTACGTATTTATATCTGCAATTTAATTAACAATATGCTTTGATTATATAGTTACTTTATTTTAAGGTACTGGAGAGTCTGGAAAAAGCACATTTATTAAACAGATGAGAATTATTCATGGACAAGGTTATACAGAAGATGATCGGCGTGGCTATACCAATCTTGTATTTTTAAATATATACCAAGCTATGCAAGCATTGACAAGAGCGATGAGAAATTTAAAAATTAGTTATAGTAACCCAGCCAATGAGGTTCTACTTTATAACTAATATACTTTACAAATTTTACTTAAATTATGTTTAGTTTTTAAATCATAAAGATGTTTTTTTTTTTTTTAAGGAAAATGCCAGATTAATTCTAGATGTTGATTTATCTGAAGATAAATCTCGAACAACAATAACATTAAGTCCACAGTATGCAAGTGCTATAGAATCTCTTTGGAAAGATAGTGGAATTCAGGAAGTATATGATAGAAGGAGGGAATATCAGCTTTCTGATTCTGCGAAGTAGTAAGTTAATATTGACTTAACAGAGATTAAAAATTTGGTGTATTTCATTAAAAGGATTCCCATGTGCTCAAACAAATTATATTTATTTTGTATATAAACATTAGAAAACAAATTTTAGTTTATTAAAAATATCAAAACAAATTATTTATTGAGATAGTAGCAAAAAACATTTATTGTTTTGCCATTATACTTCCTATTGAGAGATTAATATTAATTTCATGAATCAGCATAGTTTTTCCTGTTGTAAAAATATCTAGTTTGAATATAAATGTGAGATACTAATACTTATTGTGAGGTATTTTAAACGATTTACACAATTAGGTTTTTCCCCTATTATAAAATAACATTTTATTTTATAATAGGGGAAAACTCTATTATAAAATAGATACTTTTTAAAACTTTTTTTTGGTTTTCAGAACTCATTGATTGTTTTCCTTTTATAAAATAATGGAAAAGAAATTAGGGGAGCATTTTGCAAACATTGTTATACAAAATTACGGCTTTGTCTTTTTTTATTGCTTTTTCGAGGTACTTAGTTCCATTAAGTTGCGTAACTTTCTCCCAAAGGCACCAGGTAATTTCTTTATCGTGGTTTTTTTCATCTAATTGGTATGTTTTGAGAAATAACTTTCCGTCCTTACAAGCTTCACAAAGATTATTCCAACAATTATCATTTTTCTCGTCACACACTAAGGTATTTGGTAAAGCATGCGAATAAAGGGGAATTTTTAAATTGATGAAATGTAATGCTTTGAGTGACAAGATGTTTTCATGTTTTTGACATGAACAAACATTTCTAGGCATTAGGCTTGATAAAAGTATATGACCTGGTCTCAAACTAGCAAACTTGGATTTACTGATTGAAAAATCAGTGTGTTCGTTTTTAAATATTTGATATGCTTCATTTATATTCATTGTTAAATACCTTTTTTGCATTTTCTTTTTTTCTTTATTACTTCTTAAAACAATCGTATCTCTTACTCCAGGTGTCTGAAAATTTCCACCCCTTGTGTATATGTATATACATATGCATATACATATATATTCCATGAGTTTTCTTAATTTAAAGGCACATAAATACAATAGCACTTCGTTTTATAACAGCATGTAACATAAATCAGAGCAAACTAACTAGAATTCCTTTGGTTTATAAAAAGAGTAGCATAATTGCTTAATTGTTAATATAATGTTAGATTTCAAAAAAAGGTCAAATGTTTAGGTAAACCTAGAAAAATTGATCGATCATTTTTGAGATGTAAGAAAAATCAATGGGTAATTTTTATTACCCAATGGGTAATTTCTAAAACAATAATTTGTGTTTAAAAATATTTTTATAATGTTAAGTAACTGAACAATAGATAATCCAGGAATTATAAATATTTTTATAATACTATAAATATAAGAATTATATTTATAGTATTATAAAACTACATATATAACTAATATCAAGTTTTAGTTGAAATTAAAGTTTGCCTGATAACTTGTAAAACTAAAATTCTTTAACTTTTGTTAACAAAAAATGTGTGCGTTACTATTTTAAATAAAACAAGAAAATTAATTACTTGATAATTAAAATAGTATTTGCATTCATACAAAATTTTTAAAAGTTCTAGTGTTATTGACTTCAACCAAATTGACTAAAAGTCAAAATTAGTTGACTAAGAAAAAATGAGTAGTCAATTTAGTTGAGTGAAAATCTTAAAATCCTTTCCTCTTCCCAATCTTTTTTTTTTTGGCCGAAGCACCTAATATTCGGCTGCTGATTTAAATCATTTAAGTTTTCTTCGGCTACTGAAGAAAACTTCGGTGATTGATTTCTCTTAACAGGGATTTTTCAGTTAACCTTTTTTGCCTGAAACTTCTAATTCTCCTTCCTCATCACTTTCATCATCATCTTTGTCCTCTTCTTGAATAGCGATTTGTTCGGGTGTGCCATTATCTTCTTTCCTAGATTACCTATATAGATTATCACAGACAGCCAAGTGGATTCCATGTGCAAGGCAGAGCTGATGGTCTGGTAAAGTTGAGCTACCAAATTTTTTCATTACAGCAGCTCCGTCTGTGGTTACTGCAGCAATATCACAGGCAAAATGTAGCCCAAATTCTTTCAGTTTCTCGTCAACAATTACACAACATTTCTCTGCTGGCATAGACCCATGTACCCTGATCATTCCAAGGTTCCAATAATCACCTTCCATGTGAATATTTATTCGTAACTTCGTAAGAAAAAAAAATGTAAATGAAAGCAATCAATCTAATTCTATGAAAAAAATACATGCATATAAGATGAGAAAGAACAATTCTAATTGCAAATAATATTAGTTTTTACATAAAACCGTTCGCTTAAACTGGGCACCAAACCCTTACAAATGTTGGTCAACAAACGCAAAACTTTTACCCTAACAAAACTTACTAAAATTAAATTTAAAACTAAATAGTTTTATGAAAAAAGTTTTAATAAAAAAAAAATTAAATAATTAAAATAATTAAATAATAATTAATTTAATAATTTAATATTTTTATGAGCAATTTTTTTTAATATTTAAAAATCATCAATCATGATTTCTTTTAGTTGGATAATTTCAGGATCGCAAATTTCCCACCTGACTAGAGTTGCAAAAAAACGCGTTTTTTCCTCTTGCGTTTTAACTTGTTTAGAACTTGCAAAAAAACAAGTTCTAAACAAGTTTTTTATTTTTCTTGCTAAATATTTTGGAAGAGTTTTTGTCTTATTCTGTCTATTTATGGTATATGATCATTATAATCACAAAAACTATGTATAAACACCAATTTAAAGTTAATGTTTTAATAAAAAATTTAAAGAGCTATTTATTAAGTATATTTATTAGGCGGTTTAGCATTAAGTTTGTTATAAATCTAGGTATATTGTATGAGAATGTTTATTTGTCATGTTTTAATTCTTAAATATTGTTGTACATCCTAAATATTACACTCATATAAAACTATACTTGTCCATGACAAAATACCCATTTTTTGTAATTTAAATATACTAATATACGATATCATGCTTATTTAGACAACCCTAATATTTATTATGTAATAAATTGGTCTTACATTGTTTGTTACATATTTTGAATTATATTCCCAGTAAGCCCTTATAATAAAAACCTTAAATTTATTTAATTTACATATCTATTATTTTTGAATAATATTTTAAAAGTTTTATTTCGTTATTAATTTAGTGCTAAGAATTGTAGCACTGTGTTGTGTAGTATACATAATTAAAAAAAAGTATAAATATTTAAGCAAAAAAGTCAATAATCTAGTAATTTTAACATGTATTTAAACTATAAAAGATATTCTAAATGGATGTGCTTTCTGAGTCCGAGTCTTCCCGCCCTAGACTACCTTCATCTAATGATTCAGAAACAAAGTCACTGTCACTTTCTATATTAACTGCTTCAGACTCTGCCCAAGGCATTGAAGTGCTAGGAACTTTATTTACACTCGAGTTATTAATTTGAGGAGTAGTTATGCTTGTACCATTTTTATAACTGGTGTTTTCAATATTTTCAAGTTTTAAATTTTGTGAAATAAAAACTAGTTTTCCACCCCTTTCAGTCGTTAAGCGATTTCTTTTCGCACTATGAATGTTAGACATGCTCACATGCTGCACTTGAAGCTGGTAGCTGAAGAATTCTAGACGCAACTTTTGATAGTTCAGTAAAGGTACACAATCCTTTCCACCAATTTATGGGTTGAGTTATTCCAACTGCAGTCCAAATAAAAGGTTTTGAAAATATACCACCCTTTGATTTGTAATTAGCCAAGTCAAACATCATAATTTCTTCGTTTACATCAGGCATACTTGCGGCAATATTGTGTATCGCCTCACATGCATCAATCTATAAAAAGATTTTTCTTTCAATAATTTTAAAATTACTTTATTAATTTAAATAGTATTTTCAAATTTAAAAATTATAAATTTGAATTATGTGTAGGAAATACCTTTTGTTCTCCAGTCAAGGCTCTGCCTTGAAATTTAGGATCTAGTATATTGGCAGCCAAGTGAATTTCTGTTAAACAAAAATCTTTTCTTTTCTTAAAGATTTTTTTGGCTTCTTCTTCCTTCTTTGAGAATGGGCTAACTGTTAAGTTTTTAAAAATGTGGTCTTCCAAGAAGTGAAAAGTTTCCACAACAGTAGATAACAAGGGAGTATTTGACTCAGTTTTCTTTATTGCATCAGCTATTGGTGACAGCAATTTGAAAAAACCTTCAACCCTGTCCCAAAAAACATCTGATAAAAGAATATTTTTTGTTACTGAATTAAGTCCACTGTTTTCAGAAATAGCCAATGTTTTTAATGGTTGCTTATTTTTTTGTATGCTATCTAAGCATGCTACAGTTGATCCCCACCTTTAAATAAAATACAAAGAAATTATGATAATTTAATAAATTTAGAGTAAAGTAATTTACTAAATGAAATCTATTTTTATGAATGTATAATAAAATTAGTTACATAGCTCAATTTTTTTATGTTATGTACAGTATATTTATATTTTTAGTTGTATTACCTAGTTCGTACAGGTAGTTTCAAGGAAATGCATGTTACTACACCAGCTGATTTTTTTTGTATATCTCTAAATGCTGCAACAGATAAATGAGAATTTTTTATTTCTTTAACAATATCAGTTACTTGTGGCATCAAAACACTTAAAGTTGTCAATTTTAAAAAATCTGTGAACAGCAAATTTAAACCATGTGAAATGCATGCATAACAATGAAGATGGGCATAACAATCTTTTAGACGAGTCCACGCATTTTTCATATTTGCAGCATTGTCAGTCACAATGCCCAAAACATTTTTAGGATTTATTTCTTCTAAAATTTTCTTAATTTCATTTGCCATATATTCACCAGAATGGCTTAATGTTCCTACAAAACAATTTAGGATATATTATATATAATGTGCTATATAAATATTATAAATCTATATACTGATACATTATTTCTGCTTACTGAAATGGTTTTCAGTGTTGTTTTTTATAAATTTAATATCAAAGTTAATTATAAAATAGTATTCATATTTTAAAAGTCTACCAGTTTGTTAAGTAAATCCATTGTATACAGTACTAGAATTATGGTTTTACCTGTAGGTAATGTCTTCCACAAAATGGGTGATGAAGAAGGTAATGTTATTACAAAGTTTATGATAGCTTCATTTCTGTAAAGAAGAAACAGCATATAAACAAATAGGATCTGTTTATTAACTAAATAATATAGGTTCAATTGCATCAACTAATATTATAATAAATTGTTACTGTACCTTAAATTGCTCCATCCATCACACATAAATCCAAGATAATCTGCAGTTGCTACCATTTCTTTAACATTTGCTGAAATCCTTGAAAATTCATTATCTAATAACACATTTGACACTTCATGTCTTGACGGAAGCTTATTAGCAGGACGTAACTTGTTCAAAAAGATTTTCCAATAGTTATTTTCTACTATATGGAGTGGCGATCCACTAGCATATATTGCTCTGGCTAGGTGTGTATCAATCAATTCCTGAAAAAGATAATGTCATACTGGTACATCAGTGAATCATAAAACAAATCTTAAATTTAAAAATCATGAACTTTTAATAAGCTAGTTGCCATATCAGTTAATTCTTCAAATAAATCTTAAAATTTCAAAATACAATACACACCTTTTCAGTTTTTGTCATGGTGTCAAACACGGAACATGGTGTTTTACTTCTACAAATTGATTCAGAAGAGGATGTTCCGAAAGAATTAGATCGTGGATTTTTTGTTTTTGGTTCAGCAACTCCAGAAGAGTCTTGCTGTTTTTGACTATGACCTGATTTATTTGCATATAGACTTTTTACTTCTTTAGGACATTTTTGACATTTTTCAATATGCTTAGTCATTCGAGTTCCGTTTTTAGAGATAATGTCAAAGCAAAAAGAACATTTAACTCTTTCCATTTTGCTAATTTGTTTCATAGGTATAAATAAATTGGAAACTACAGTTTTATTTCTCCCCCCTGTATGGCCTGTTTTACTCATTTATAATTAAAATTTACAATGCAAAATATCTAAAATTTAAATATAATTAAATAAAGAACATAATTGATTATTAAAAAGAGCTTTTAAAACTCCTTATAACTTTGCAACTCAAAACTTTAAAAGTGCAGTAAATAAATAAAAAAAAAAAATAATAATAATAATATATATATATATATTTTTTAAACATCTTCGCTTCCAACAAGGCTGCAAGCAGCCACTAATTAAAGTTGGAAGTTACTGTAAGAGAAAAGATGAAGATTGTAGAGCAAGATAACGATTGACGGACGATTTAAAAGATTGCAAATTATATGAATCTGGAAAGCAAGATGAAGGAAGCGAATTCCAAAGAAATGATGTTCGAGGAAAAAAACTAGACGAATAAGCGTTTTTGGAGCACTTAGGAACAGTCACAGAAAAAGGATGACACTTAATTGAATGACGAGTAACACAAGAATGAATTTTAGTAGATGGCACAAGAGACGCTAGCTCTTTCGAGCAGTGCCCATTATAGTATTTGTAGAAAAGAGAAAGAGAAGCAACATTACAACGATGTGATAATGGTTGAAGGTTGGCTGCAAGAGCAGGTCCAACTATGTTTACAATGCGTTTTTGCACCTTGTCTAAAAGAGAAAGGGCATCATTAGAAGATCCGCCCCAGATATGGCAACAGTATTCCATACAAGGCCGGATTTGAGATTTATAGAGATAGAGAATAGAATCCAGAGTAAGAAAGTGGCGAGCTTGATAAAGAGATGCAACCTTAGCAGATGCTAATTTTGCAACCGATTTGATATATGGTTTCCAAGAAAGATTGGAAGTAAGAGTTAATCCTAGAAGATGAAGAGTAGGTGACTCATCGAGTACATCATCGTTCATAAATATAGGAAGATCTAAATTATTGCGATAACGATTGGCTGAAAAAAATTGAGTTTTACCTGAATTAAAGTTCACCAGCCACTGTGAGCCCCATGCTGTAGCAGAAGTGAGATCCTTTTCAAGCTCAAATGCCCCCTCCAGGCAATCAGAGGGTGTTGGTTTCTTATCACGACAAGAATAAATGGTAGTATCATCAGCAAACAATGCCACCTTAGATGTGAGAATATCTGGAAGATCGTTAATGTAAATTAAAAAGAGTATAGGGCCAAGGATAGAACCTTGAGGAACCCCTGAAGTTACAGAATAAGAAGAAGAGTGTTGTCCATCGAGGACAACTTTTATGCTACGATTGGAAAGGAAGGATTCAATGATCTTAAAGATGTTGCCGGATACACCATAAGAAGAAAGCTTATGGAGAAGACCAGCATGCCAAACTTTATCAAACGCTTTTGAAATGTCAAGAGCGATGGCCTTAACCTCTCCACCTTCATCTAATGCACGATAAAACCTGTCAGTTATTACTGTTAGCAAATCAGCTGTAGAACGAGAAGATCGAAATCCATATTGATGGTCAGAAAGTAAGTTATTAGATTCAAGATGAGAAATTAAGTGTTTGTTAATTAAAGATTCAAAAACCTTGCTTATGATAGGAAGAAGACTTATGGGACGGTAGTTAGACGAATCAGATCGCTCCCCAGAATTTTTGAAGATAGGGATAACAAATGCGGCTTTCCAGCAGGCTGGAAAACAAGACTCTGATAACCACTTGTTGAATAGTTTTGAGAGTATAGACGACAGCTCTGGAGAACACTTCTGCAAGACAATAACAGGTATGTTGTCTGGGCCACAAGCTGTAGAAGAGTCTAGACAGGAAATCACTTTAGATACAGATGCTGAAGTGATACGAATGTCAAGCAATGAATCAACCTGTTTGTTGGCAATATCAGGTAGAACGCAATTAGTGGAATCAAGAGATGATATTGATGAAAAGTTATTAGCAAACAGTTCGGCTTTGTCTTTAGGTGAGGTGACAAAGTCTGAACCATACAAGAGAGGTGGAATTATAGATTTGCCCTTATTATTGATATTATTAAAGATTCTCCAGAAGTCACGAGAGCCTAATTTTTGAGATAAGATACGAGATTTCATGACCTGAGAATAGCGGGTTTTGGCGTTAGACAAAACCTTTTTACAGTTGTTTCTAGCAGTAATAAACAGACGTCTGTTTTCTGGAGAATTGTTTTGCTGATAAATATGGAAGTAACGGTTGCGATTGGCAATCGCAGCAGCACAGTGTGAGGAAAACCATAGAGGAGAGTGAGGCTTGACCTGGAATCGTCGAGAGGGAATAAAAGATTCCATGCCAGCCTGAATCCACGAAGTTATGTAAGAAGCACATTTGTCGACAGGAAGTTGAAAGATTTCTACCCAAGGGCCATCACGAAGAAAATCACGGAAAGAATCCCAGTCAGCTTTACTGTAGTTGTAAGAGGTTCGATAGTAGGGGTATTCAGGTGATGAAGAAGAATGAGATATTAGTTTTAAAGAGATCAAACTGTGATCAGAAGCACCTAAGGGGGAATTATATATATATATATATATATATATATATATATATATATATATATATATATATATATATATATATATATATTTATATACATATATATATATATATATATTTATATATTTATATATATATATATATATATATATATATATATATATATATATATATATATATATATATATATATATATATAATATATATATATATATATATATATATATATATATATATATATATATCAAATAGTAAATAAAATTAAGTAAATGTAGTTAAGTGTAATAAACTTTGATAAGAAGTGTTTATTGTGTCAATATATAACAATAAAGTCAATAAAAATTAAATAGAGGAAGATAAAATTAACTAATAATTTTTTATACAGGACTGCTATAACCGTGTAAACCTAAACATTAATAATAAAACAATTACCTTTAAACATACCAAAAGAAAAAGAATTTTAGTCCTATATAAATCTGAATTTAAAATATGTTTTATAATATTGCCATTAAAGTTAAATTTAGTAGCTTAAATGATGAATTATTAAATATTTCTAAAAAAAACCAAAAAAACGTAACCCTGTGTCTTTTTTCCAAAAAAACAAGAACCAAAAAAACGCGTCACATCTCTACACCTGACCATCGCAATCCTCATTTATCCCTTGACACAATTTCTTTAATTTATTAAATAATTAATCATTAAAAGCAATTTTATTCATTTGTATTTTTCTTGTATAGTTTTATCCTAAGATTATAATACCATTCTTTGTAAAAGACATTTCTTTGAATACATGAATTTACCAATGGAAAGCATAAGTTACTTTCGTTATGCTAAGAAAAATATTTTATTTAAACTTTAATAAATACCTAATTTCAAATACTATGCTTTTTGTAAATATTTATTGAAATTTGTGTTAAGTATTTTAAACATATAGTAACAATATTTAGTAATTTTAGTTTTATAATTTTTGATGTGCTTGAATGCGCCTTTTAAATTAAAAAGATAATTACAGTAAACTTAATGATTTAAAAATAATATATTTTTTTGATTAAAAAAAAATATTTTTTTAATCATTAAGTATAATTTTTAAAAATTGTGTGTAATAAATAAATTACATTTACTATGGATTTTTTTAAACCATTAAATAGAGTGAAGTTTAAAAATAACTAAATCTTAAAACTTTTATTAAAAAAAGAAACAAAACTTTCTGAAAAAGATTTCGTTTCATATTGTTTTTTCGTTTTCCTAATGTAAAATAAAATAACAAGCTAAAGATCAAAAGTTCGTTTATACAAAATTTTTACTTTTGTTTATTTATTATCAAAAACAGTTCACTCTTAATTGTCATCAAACAAAAGTTAACTTTACTCTGAATAGATATTTTAAAATCGTTTTATCTTTGGAAAAAACAAATTTTTCATACATTCCCTTGTTGAACATGTTTTTAAATTGAGTTTCATTCCAACAATCTTTTTTTGGGGGGTGCCTAAACTGCTCTAGCGGTACCAAAACAGGTCTAAGTTATAGGAAAGACATATGACTAATAAGAAACACTAATTTTAAAAACTAAAAATATATATTTAGTGTATATAGACTAATAAATATATCAAAAATATTTACAACTCTTCTAACAATTGTTATAAATAAGTTTCACTAAATCTAAAGCAAAGGTGATGATTTATTTTAAGTGATTTACTGATTGTCTTTTTAAAAAAAAAATCATACTATGGTATCATTTTTTATACTGAAACACTCGATTAAAAGCGCTTATATGAATTTAATTATTCTGCACTTTTATTATTTATAGAACTTATAATTATATAGCGCTTAATTTATTTATTTTGCAGATAGCGACAAAAAAAACCTGTATATTTTAAAAACTGACTAAAAAGGGGAAGGCAAACTTTGACTAAAACTACAGTTATTTTTTCTCCGTATATGTTTATTATTTTGTTTTAATCAAAAAAATTCAATTGAAACATATGTATGCTATAAAGATAAGCAAAACGAGTAAGCAATTGGTGAAATTAACTATTTGCAACACTATTCCGTTTTTACTATTTGCGACACTTTCTATTTTTTTGCAACATCAATTTAAATATATTTGACACTATTCCTGTCACCCATCTAGATTTGCACATACTTAGTCTAAGTTAGCTTATTTGCAGTACTTTTTCACTCTTGATTTTTAAAGACCTGTCTTTTTCATGTTTTACCTTTAATTAAAAAATGTTATTCTAACTGAATTAAAATTTGATTGGACATTGTCTGATCCAACTATATTATGGTTAAGCATTTTATCTAGGTTTGTTTGGTTGAGCATTTTATCTAGGACATTATAAAAGAATAAATTGTGCCCTGAATATTGTTTTATAAATATCCATATAGTATATCTAATATCCATATTTTAAATAATGAATTAGTATTTAATAAGTATTATATAATATAGTTTTATAGTTAATAAATTTATATTTTTAGTTACCTTAGCGATTTAAAACGTATATGTGCTCCTAATTTTGTGCCTACAATGCAAGATGTGTTGCGTGCAAGAGCTCCTACTACAGGGATTATTGAATACCCATTTGATTTGGATACAATTATTTTTAGGCAAGTTAATTCATTTTTTAAACTTATTTTGCATAATAAATAATTAAGTATAAAGTATATATCATCTAATACATGATTTGTTTTATTTCAAAACTCTTATATTTTAAATTGAAACGGAACCTTTAGAAAAACACATAAGTAGTTGATTATCTAGAATCAGGTCAAGTTTAAGTATATATTTCAAATCAGGGGTCAAAAAAAGTGTCAGGCATTGCCACCCCTTGGATCATTTTTGAGACTTGCTAGAGGAGGGCAACAAGTCATTGTTCATTTTTTCATTAAAAATGAACAATGGTTGGCTGCCCCCTCAAACAGGTCTTAAAAACAGTCCAGGGGGCGCCGATGTCTGACACTTATTTTGACCCCTGTTTTAAATTAGGCAAGTTTAGATATATAGCGGAAAGCAGAGTTGGTTGTCACACTTTTTACATCTTAGACTGCTCAGCATTTATTTTTCATCAAATCAATGCCAAACTTTGCACAAAAGTAATTTAACTATTTCCAGTAACTATTACAATATTTTTGTGACATTGAGTGAAATATTTTTTGCTGTAAAATCATTTATCAAAGACCTCTTCTGTGTGACAACCAACCCCACATACCATGGGGCTGGTTGTCACACTTCTTGGTATGTTTTGATTATATTTAAAACTATTACCAATAAATTTATGTTTATATTGATTATATTTAAAACTATTACCAATAAATTTATGTTTATATTGATTATATTTAAAACTATTACCAATAAATTTTGTTAATGTAATACAAAGAATAAATCTGAATAATCTGGAAAAAAAAGGCTAAAAACTAAAACAAAGAAAATACCATATACTAAATGTTTTCTTTTAATATACCACTATAAACACATTTAGTTTAGGACTATATAAGTGTTTTTAAAAATGGTGTTTCTATAAATTGTTGGATGAAGAACACAATTCACATATAAATTGGTGTAAACCTGGTGTGCATTCTTTATGAGCCCACCTTTTTCAAATTGTGACAGCCATCCCCATATATTTTGTGACAATCAACCCCTTCTAAGTGAGCGAAATTTAACTTATTCATATCAAAAACCTATAAAAACGTATAACTTTTTTTCTTCACGCTAAATAAAGCTGAAAATCACAGTGAAAATGTTTTTTTTTATATAACATTTCCATTTTATGATTTTAAAGTTCTAAACCTTATCTGCATTTCTTGTAATAAACTTTGTGACAACCAACCCCGCTCTCCCATATTTTATTATTAGGGTTAAAAATTTCACGGAAATTTTGAAAATTTTCAAAAAAAGATTATTTTTTTTTACCCATTAATTATTTTATAGATAATGGGTAAAATGTCTTTTTTAGGCAGTTGTTATGGGCAATTTTATGGTAAAATATTGTGAAGTAGATTATAAATTTTAGAAAGTCCCCATTTAAAAATACTTTTTTTGGTATTTTGTTGAGTTTTTTTATTATAACTTTAAATAGCAACTATGATAAATTGTTTTCAATATTTTGTAAAACTGTTTTATCCTGTTATTTGCTAAGCATATTGATGTTCATTGCCGTAGCAAGCTTTGATTAAGACTTAAAATATTTTCCATCCTCAAAAAATGAGGGGGGTGAAGGTGAGTCCGCAACAAGTGCCTACTGGTTTCTAAAAAAACAAAACAAAAAAAAAAATTTAAAAAAAAATTTACCCAACTGAATTGTGTCAAATACTTGACTAGCCTACTAAATTTGTCAACAAACCAACTATAAGTTGAAAATCACCTTTTTTGTGGGGGTAGAACCTTCCACTTCCTCCCCTCCTCCCCTTTTTATCCCCACCCCACCCCCCACCCCACCCACCCCCCACACACACACTTAAAATCGTCTTTGTATGCAATCTTTACACATAAAAAATCTTTGTTTTTTTTTAAAAACTCTACAAAAATAATACATAATAAAACTTGTTAATTTAAAAAAGATTTTATTCTTTGTCTTTTGTGAATATTTTACATCATAGTTGAGAGAAGTGAAAGCTAGAAATATCTTATACACAAGCTCAAAAGACAGGCTAACTTTGAAAACATTTCCTTTTGTTGTTTCACTAAAGTAATGTAAGTAAAAGCATATAACAACTTGAGCAATTGCTTTTTTAAAAAAATGTGCGGTTTTTAAATTGACCATAAAAATGTGAATAAAATATGTGCATTTTTCGCTTGTGGGTGTTTATTATTTTATATTTTTGTTGAAATATTTAAAGAATAGCCAAATCCTACGATGGTAAAATGCATATTTTTGAAACAAAGAAATGAATTTTATAAAACTATATAATAACTATAAGTTTATTGCAATAAAAATATTATCCAGAAATTTTGAGCAAAATTTCATGAAAAGTTTCTTGAAATTTTCAACCCTATTTATTATATTTTAAGTCTACAACTGGTGTTTAGTTATACAATAACTAATAATGACCAAATCAACTATTGTGATCAATTTGTAAACAAAACCAAGATCATGACCATGCACATATAGCTGTTTCTTGGCCTGACCATTTACTGAGAAAACTACTAATGTGGTGTGAAAGTGCATACCCTCCAGATATTAGGAATACTAAAACTCAAATCATCCTAGGAATTTTTTTAACTCTTTATGCTTATCACCATTTTTTATACTTCGGTAACAGACATCTTTTCTTGTACACTCCTTCACTGATAACTTTAAAGTCATTTTTTAACTTATAAAGAAGAATGCATTCTTTCTGAAAAATGGCTGGTAATATCTTTTTTTAAGTAATATTTTGTTTAAGTTTTACTGACAGAAGATTTTTGAATTTCCTTTGCTATCATTGGACAGACCCAAAGAGCACGGTATTTTGCCTCCCAAAGCATAAATAAGCTAAAACTACTGTTTTAAATCACAGGTGTCAGAGTATCTTGCTACAAGCAATGCAAAATATGGTCTTCAGCTCAAATCAACAAAGTGAATTTTATTGTGGCTTGTGAAAAAATTGCCAATGTTCTTGGTGTTTTACAGTTTCATTTTAGCTCTCATCCAGTGTGTATAAGTTGTGATGTTAATTTTTAAGGAGATTGAAAAATGTGAGTCACCTATACACTTAACACATCATAACATGATTCAGTTAGTCAACATCCTCATATTTTTGTGAAAGCAAAAAATTTAAAAAAATCTGGTAGATGAATAGTTGTCAAACTTTTAATGAAGAAGTTTGAAATTTATCCTATGCCATCTATCAAGAAGTTTGAGGTTCAAATTTACCCTACGCCACTAGAAATACTGAGCTTAATCTGTTTTTCTGCAAGCAGTCTTGTTTAAAGTTTAGAAAGACTTTCAAATAAAGTTTAAAAAGTAAAAAACATTAACAACAACAAGTCTTTGACAGTAGTGTAGTCTACTGTTGTAGACTCTCTGGACACTTAGGAAAATGAATTTAATAAATAAATAAATAAAAGTTATACTTATTAATAATAAAAGGAAGGAAAGATATAAAATTTTTCTAATAATATAAATTTCAAATAAATATTAATTGACTTATATCATTAACTTATTAGTTAATACAACAACGCTGGTCCACTAACTAGAATTATATAAAAGTATATTATTTTTGTCCAGTTTAAGTGAGTTTTAATTCATAGTGTGTTAGTGAAAATTAAAAAGTGCAACTTTTTTTAAACATTCTATTTAGAATTTCCTTAATTTTTTTATAAAATTTTTATTAAATTGTTTTGCAATTGATTCTAAATAAATGCTTTTGCTTTGTGTTTTGTTTTGTTTTCTTCGTTTGTTTTTGTTTTGTTTTTTAATTAAATTTGAATTTTTCTAATGAAATTAGGATGGTTGATGTTGGGGGTCAAAGGTCTGAAAGGCGAAAATGGATTCATTGTTTTGAAAATGTTACATCAATCATGTTTTTAGTAGCTCTTAGTGAATATGACCAAGTATTATTTGAGTCACAGAGTGAGGTGAGTTGTTAAATTGCAAATTAAACAACAAAACAGTTTTTAAGAGTTCAAAATGCACAAATATTGTCACTAACTACTTTTAAAAACTAAACCATTGCATTTCATATATTTTAGATGTTCGCCCCAAAACATCTACAATATATGCAAACAATTTAAAAATTTAAAAAAAAAATAATAATAGTTTTATAAAAAATGATTTTATGAACTTTATAGAATGTTGTTAAAAATGTTTTATTGTTAAGCAAATTATGAGAAAATTTTTAAAAGAATATGTTGGAAATGCTGTATTTATAAAGTTTAATGGAAAAATTGTGATGAATGGCTGCTTTTTTTTATTTTGTTATTTGTTATATATTTTATCTTTTTTATTGAGTAAAAACATTATTTGGGTAAGTATTTTTTTTTTACGGTTTTCGTATTTAAGTAGTGAGGAAGAATTTGTACATACAGCATGAAATTTGTATTTAGCTTAGATATTAAAATAAATAATTTTTGTAATTATTTATAACACTACAGAGGACTTTCTACAGTTTTAGGGCCCCCCACAAATGCTGCATCAAGTTACTCCATACTTGCTAATAGAAAATAATTGCTTTATTTTTAGTATCAACTTGTTTTTTTAATTAAAGATTTTTTTTTTTATAATATTAATTCACCTCTCCAAGGCCAAGAAGGCCACTAAAGTTGAGGAGGCTGCTATAATTGTGGTTACAACCCTCTCCTGACTCTATAACTTCGAAACACAAACATTGACGAATAAGGCTGCTGCTCGGAGAAACGAGTTGAGCGCAGTACTACCAGGGACATGGTATGGATCTAACTCAGAACTTCTTGCTTATGAGGCAAGCGTTCCACCACTACACCACTACTGCATACCAGATTGTAGTTTACATAATAATGTTACTTACAAATGGACACATTGAATTACAGATGGAAACATTAAATTGCTTTAGTAACTTTAAAAATTAACTTTGCAATTTTAAAAACTAATAAATTACTTTGTCGTTAAAAAAACAACACAAAATTCAACTCCTTGCAGACCTAATGATATCAAATGATATAATTTTTTTTTGTCAAAACATAGCTTTAGTAGTGACCACTGTCCCCTATAAAAGTGGTTGTCATAACTCTTAAAATGCCACCCCAATTATGTTTCATGGTGCCCTATGTATCATGGTGCTCCACTCTCCTTTACTCGAAAAAAAAAAACGATACTTAAAAAAAAGCTTTTGTAATCAAAAATGATAGTTGCAAAAATTGAAAAAAAGTTTTTCAAATAATTTTTAATTTCGTTCAAATTTTTTTTTCCTAACTATTTTACTACTACTTAATTTATTTTGAGAACATTCATTACAGGTTGACATAAAAAAATTTTTAATTTTATTAAGAAAAATTATTATTGAGAATTAACAAAAAGTTTTTTCATACTTCGATGCTTTCAGTCCCCAAACCTAATCCTTCAGTTGATGTTTATACTGAAATCCTTCAGTTAGTGTATATACTAAAATCCTTTAGTTAGTGTATATACTAAAATCCTTCAGTTAGTGTATATACTGAAATCCTTCAGTTGGTGTATATACTTGTCTGTTAAAATTGTTACTATGGTGTTATACTAATGAAAATCCGCGGTATAAGATATAAATCCTATAGTTCATATTAAGGTTAGCGTGTAACAATAATATGATATCATACTGATATGCAGGGTCGTAGTATACACAATGACTGGAGCTTTAACAAGCTGTATCTCTATATGGAAAACATTTATTTTTGTTTGTCTTATGCTACTGGATCAATACTGTTAATTATTTTGAAGCATCATATCGTTTTACTCTGAATGCATCACTGTATATGTGTTGGCAAGTTTAGTTAGTTGCTAAGCAATAAATATTGGTAAACGTGGTGATACTTATTTGACTTTTTTTTTTTTAATTACAATTCACCTCCTCAAGGCCATGAAGGCCACTACAGTCGAGGAGGCTACTTAAGTTGTTAGGAGGCTACTTAAGTTACAACTCAACTCAATAACTCAGTAACACAAAACTTGACAAACAAGGCCGCTGCGCAGAGAAACAAGTTGTTCTAAAGGCAGTCTTACATACCGTCAAGTTTATTTCTTAACTGCCCCAGTAATTTTTGGGGTATTTTAAGTTAATGGTTGAAATTTATAGTTTGCACAGGCTTCTATTATATGAAAATTGCCTATAACTTATACCTATCAGATAATAGTTTTATTATTATTAGTTTCATTTCCGTCCAACTTTTTGTTACTACAGTAATATAACATAGCGATAATCTCCACAAACTTTGTTTCACAAAACTACACAATGTTTTTAGTGAGACTGTAGAGACTATCGTCGTTCAAAATCAATGTAACAAAGGAATAGTTGCCAAGTTTTTTTTTAATTTTCTAAAAATATTTTCAAATTACTTGTTGATTGTGAAGTGACTGTGACGATATTTCATATATTTTCTACAGTTCACTATCCTTAGAAAGAAAAAGGTTTTAGTATCCGAAAACGTTGTTACCCTAATGATCTGATAATCTATTTCCTTGGTTTTAGACCGTGAGTAATTTGAACACCAAAACTGCGTTCTGTTATAGTTGATTTGTTATGAAATCAGCGCAGTTATCTGAATTAAATGTATACGTGCAGTATTGACTCTTATGAACTGAAGTGCTTTAAAACCAAATTTTAATCTTTTGTTTAACAATTGATGTTAACACTTTGTCACATTACTATGCGCTTTTAGTATCATCTGAAAACATTTAATATAAATTTTTTCTTAAAAATAATTATTGAACATAGTAAAAAGTGGTGGCTCAAATGTTAAGCCTTGGCAAATACCTAAATATTTATACTTATTCGTAGTAAAGAAACTTTATATCTAGGAAAACATATGTTTGTAAAAAAACGTCTTTTTAGTGCTAACTAAACGGGAGCTGACATTTTGCACCTCCGAGTAAAGTCCTAATATTTTAACAAATATCTTTTAAAAAAGTTTGAAACTTATTTATGCTTGTTTTTTAGAATCGCATGGATGAAAGCAAAGCATTATTTAAAACAATCATCACATATCCTTGGTTTCTTCAATCGTCTATAATACTTTTTTTAAACAAAACCGATTTGTTAGAAGAGAAGATACAGAAATCAGATCTTCAAACATATTTTCCAGAATATGATGGTAAAATTATGACGTACTTTTAATGTCAGAAGTACTTTTAAAGTTTTAATTTATAGAAAATATTTTAACTAAGTGTTTTATTTTTAAAATATTTGTATCTATATTTATAAATATTTATTAAACACTATATATATATACATACATACATACATACATACATACATACATACATACATACATACATACATACATACATACACACACACACACACACACACACACACACACACACACACACACACACACACACACACACACACACACACACAGTACAACCTCTCTAATTCGAAAACCTCCATAATTCGATTAAATGTAAAGTCACCGTGAAATTCGTTTAAGAAAAATCAACTTTCTATAATTCGAAAATCTCTCTAATTCGAACTTTTATTTTTCCCCATAAAATTCGAATTAAGGAGATTCTACTGTATGTATATGTATATATATATATATATATATATATATATATATATATATATATATATATATATATATATATATATATATATATATATATATATATATATATATATATTTGTATTTATATTTTTTAAGGTGCAAAAGGAGACGCAAAAGCCGCAAAGGAGTTTATACTTAAAATGTTTGTCGATTTGAATCCTGACACAGACAAGATAATTTATTCGCATTTTACGTGCGCTACGGACACTGAGAACATTCGATTTGTATTCGCCGCAGTTAGGGATACCATCTTGCAATTAAATCTTAAAGAATATAATCTCGTGTAAGCAGAATAATTTAACTGTATACTACTATAGCGTAGCACTTTACAATTATAAATAAACAAGATGCATCCGCTACACGCAACTTGTGTTGACATGTATTATTGGAAAAAACGTAAAAACCCGACATCTTCGCTTTTCATAAAAGTTCGTAATGACAAAATTTCTCTGGAATTGTGTTCTTTTATTTAATATGCACGCGTTTAATTGTTATAAAGGGAATAATTCTTGATAAAACCCGTTATAAGTTTTTCTCGATCTTGTTTACTTTTGAACGTGTTTACTTCTGAGTGCTTAATGGAAATAATAGTGCAGTTAATGTTCTCAATGTTCGGTTTTTTTCATCGGCTTAAAATATTTCTGATTTTTGAATTAGCTCGTTTTGTTCTATACAAAAGTCATGAATGGTATTAATTGTGGTTCACACTTCTCCCTTATTAACCATATTTTTCGCTTTCAAAGTTTTTTTTATCTTATTCTCATTAAAAAAAATACTAGTTGGCGAATATTTGAAGAGAGAAAGAAGTTTGGCAACAAATTTACATTCAGTTTTCTAGAAATAATAAATTCATTTTATTTTGCAAAGTTGGATGCGTGGATTTGCTGTTTTTTCAAAATATCATGTTAAAATATGTTCGACGAAACATCTTTAAATCGGGTTATATGACGCATTAACATTTTTATATATTTGTTTTATTGTATTTTTTTAAGAAAACACAGGTTTTTAACGAATCACAGGTTTTCAAATCGAAAATTAGGGCGATTTTTTTTTTTAAATCTTGTCAATTATTATAAGTTTTTTAAGTTTCATTAATCTATTTTAACGGAATTCCATTACATTTGTAGATGTGTACAATTTTTGTTTGCAAACTATTAGAAAAATTTAATAGCGACAGTTATAAGATTTTTGTTTATCGTAAACATTTTTTAAGCCAATTAAGTATTAGTTTGATTTAATTTATTTTAATGTCGGAGACGCAGCTAGGTAGTGACAGATAAAACCCGTTAATAGGTAATATTTATCAAATCATAATTTTTTTTTCTTTTTGATAATCATGCTAAGTATCTTGCGTTTTTTAAAGTCTATATTTGAGCGTGTGTAAGGTGATTTTTGATCTGAAATATTGAAAATAATCTATAGACTATTAACTTTCCAAATTATCATGGATGAATTGCCTCTAAAACAGCATAAATATTCTTTTTTTCTACGTATTGTGGTCGTGCTGCACTTAGAAATTTCAACACCATAAACCGGATGAGCGTAATTTAAACGTTTTTTTGAGACATTTTTACACGCCCTTGACTATTGATAATTATTGAATTTAATAAAAATGCATATAGGGGTTAAAGTTGCCTTATACATAATGAAAACTCAAAATAATGTTCGAGTAAAAGGATTCTGTATAATGTTGATGAAATTAGTTATTCAAAGTTACCCCGTAACTTTAAATACTTTTTTCTGTAAAAGCAAAACTTTTTGAAAAATATTGATGTTTTAAAAATTTAATAAAATCAGCTCAGGATCACGTAAATTTATTAAAATAAAATTATTTCATAACTAATCCCTATTTGATTTTTGTTAGTGTTGTTTGTCTTAACGGGTATGTTATAAGACGACCCAGCATAAAAAGAGTCTCAATTACATCAGTTTTCCTTGCAGAAGACGATGCAAGTAAAACATTTTTTAATTTTGCTATAGAGTCCTCAAAAGAAACTTTTTCCAAGTTCAAAAGCAATTTTTGCTTAGAGTTTCCATTTCCGACATTTTTTTAATATAAAATTGAAAATATATGTTAGTGTGTATGTATATATATTTATATATATGTATATATATATACATATATATATATATGCATACATATGCACTAACATGTTTTCAATTTTTCCTGATGAACCTACTGATGGAGAAACACTGTGTAGAAGAAAGAAAAAATTAGATGAGTGTTTTTACTAATTTATATATATATATATAAATTAGTAAAAACACTCATCTAATTTTTTCTTTCTTTTATATATATATATATATATATATATATATATATATATATATATATATATATATATATATATATATATATATATATATATACACACACAGTGGGTTGCCAAATTATTTAGGAAACTTTTAAAGTTTAAATGAATTTTGCGAGCAAATTAATTGTTTTTAAACAATTTTTTTTGTGTATTTTAGTTACTAATATAACTAATTGTTTTTAAACTTAAATTGTCAGTCCATCCTATCTGTCAAAAAGTTAGGTTATTACTCAATTATTTGTCAATTGTTGAAAAGTGTGGTTGGAGTAAGTTCAAAATTGATTTCAATTATTTATTTTTGGAACAATTTTTTGCAAGTTTTTCGAGTTCAGAACTATTGAAACCTAAATATTGGTTAATAGTTCAATTAGTTAATAATTTACTATTAATTTAATGCTAATTTTAATGCATAAATCCTGACTTGAAACCATTCTCACATCTCACTGATTATTTTAGTATGGGCAATTCTCCAGACTTAACCCCAAGAAAGTGAAGGGAAGTACAAACCTTACTTCTTCATTTTACACATTCTCAGAGACAAATAGCAGCAATTGCAAGTGTTTCTAAGTCAGTAGTGAGCCGAATTAAAAGAAAAATTGATACAGATGTGCCTCTAGAACCAGACCGTGTTGGCAAAAGTGACAGAAAAATGATCACTACTCGATGTCGTGACCGTAAAATTAGAAATATCTGTCTTAAAAACAGAAAAAAAAGTTTGGCTCAACTAGCTACAATGATGAAAAATGAAGGAATTGAAGTCTTCAAAAGGACGATTCAGAGAAGGTTGGCTAAAGAGAATTAAATGGGTCGTTGTCCAACCAAAAAACCACATTCAACTGAAGGCATGAAAGAAAAAGCGACTAGAATGGGCTAGAAAACACTAGCATATGACTATCGAAGACTGGAGTAGAGTAAATATAATTTATAATATTGTACGAAACCAGAAAAATTTAAGGTAATTAATTTAGAATTTTTTCTTTGAAATGTTTTACAGGTCTGCTTAACGGACGAATCAATATTTCAAATTTTGATGGATAAAAGCTCATTTGTTCGACAGCGCCCAGGAAAAAAACTACACCAGGACTGCCTTTTGGAAAAGGTTAACATCCTGTGAGTGTAATGGTATGGTCTGTGATGTCAGTCAAGGGTATGGGTTGCCTTTACATTGTGGAAGAGACCATGAGGCAAGACCAGTACAAGCGAGTACTGGGGCTCAGGTCCAAACAGGCCCCTGCCCCAGGTCCAAGAATGGTTCCTGGTAATGAAGAGTAGGTTATATATTCATTCCTATATGTTTATGCATGACTCAGCACCGTGCCATAAAGCTGAAGGTGTTACAGCATTCCTAACTGGAAAAAAAAGTGGGTGTTTTGCCATGGCCTGGGAACTCACCTGATATAAACCCCATAGAAAATCTATGGGAGTTCACAAAACGGGAAATTGCCAAAGAAATCATCACCAAACAGCATGAAGATAGAAAGTGATCGAAACTGATAGAAACCCTTATAAGAGAGCGGAATAGCAACCTCAATCTCCAAGACAATGCAAAAGTCTGCATAGAAAGCATGCCTCGACGCCTGAAAGCCGTTATTGTAGCAAAGGGTGGCATTACAAAATATTAAGATTATTACCTTATTTGTTATGTTAAAACTTTTTATAAAAAAATAAATAGCTATGAAAAATTAATTATATTGTTTTATATTCTAAATAAAGTTCTCTAACAATTGAAACAATAAAAAAATAACTACAATATAAGTATTTATTCATTAAAATAGTTTTATACTTTAAAATTATTTAAAAAGTAAAGTGTCTCTAGTAATTTGGCAACCCACTGTATATATATATATATATATATATATATATATATATATATATATATATATATATATATATATATATATGTAATAATCACATTATCCGTTTTACCACCATCGTAAGAAATATATTGCTTCCTATTAGACAAGTAACTTTTAAAACAAGCCAAGTTAGAATTTTTGATGCCATAGAACTCGAGTTCGGACAAAAGAATTAAATGATCGACAGTATCAAAGGCTTTACTTAGATCTATGAAAACACCTAAAGTATATTTTTTTCATTAAAACCTTTAAATATATCGTGGACAAGATGTAAGATTCAAAATAATATTTTGTTTTTTGTTAACTGTTAAAAATAAAATATTAATGTCTTCATGAGAATAAAACAAATTCGTATCATCGGCGATTAAAGTTGTGTTTAAAATATTAGAAAATTTATATAAGTCATTGACATAAATTAGAAACAAAAGGGGCCCTAGAATTGATCCCTGGGGAACACCGCATGTAATAATCACATTATCCGTTTTACCACCATCGTAAGAAATATATTGCTTCCTATTAGACAAGTAACTTTTAAAACAAGCCAAGTTAGAATTTTTGATGCCATAGAACTCGAGTTCGGACAAAAGAATTAAATGATCGACAGTATCAAAGGCTTTACTTAGATCTATGAAAACACCTAAAGTATATTTTTTTCATTAAAACCTTTAAATATATCGTGGACAAGATGTAAGATTCAAAATAATGTTTTGTTTATTGTACAAAATATTATTTTGGATTAAGAAAGAATAGAGTCTATTATACATAATTCGTTCAAGAACTTTTGAAATACATGTAAGAACAGAGATCGGTTTATAATTAGTAACGTCACTAGGATCGCCTGATTTGAAAATAGGGACCACCCTAGCAATTTTTATTTTACAAAATACAATTTAAGATGATATAAATATTCAATTATATTCTGTCTTATTGTAACTTTTCAGATCAAGTTCTACGAACTTTTCTAACGACTTAAGTATATATATATATATATATATATATATATATATATATATATATATATATATATATATATATATATATATATATATATATATATATATATATATATATATATATATAAATATATATATATATATATATATATATATATATATATATATATATATATGTATATATATATACATATATATATATATATATATATATATATATATATATGTATATATATATACATATATATATATATATATATATATATATATATATATATATATATATATATATATATATATATATATATATATACATATATATATATATATATATGTATATGCGCTATTATACATATATGCGCTATTATTAAATATGATGAAATATTCGTTAAAGAATTTCGTAAATAAGGAAATCGGTGAAGTGTAAAGCCGCAATTTTTGTAATTAGCTAATTTAATGGTATTGTAATAATGGCTTTGGAATCAATTGACTTTGAAACCCATTACTCCGTTAATTTTAAAACCATAAATAATACATTACCTCATAACTTTTATTATGCGGATAAAAAAATATTTAACGAAAAATGTTGTAATACAGAATATTTTGATATTGATACTTTTAAAACCCAGTTTAAATCATGTAATGAAGATTTTTCGGTCATACACATAAACATAAGAAGTATTAACACAAATATTGGCAAATTAAAAATTTCCTTTTAGAATGTAATTATTTATTCAGCATGATTTGTCTTACAGAAACGTGGTATATTGACGAATTGTCACAAACAAATTCAAATTTTCATATTTGAGGAGTGGACTTGCAAAACCTGATAATTCACTTTTTTGTCATTTCGAGATAATTGGCTAAAACTGTTTTCAGAAAATCTGTTTGTTATGCAGTTGTAATTGAAACACTATTGTATGCATATTATTAAAACAATGTTTTGAACAGATATTGGTAAATCCCAATCTGCAGAATCAGATTTAAAACGAATATAAATTTTTTTTATCTGCTTTTGCATGTTAAAAAATTTTACTCGGTTTTGCTCGGGATAAATGGTTTAGCTTAGTTTTAAGACTATACTTTTATTATTAAAAATAATGTGTTGTTTAAGAAAACATCCAAAGATTACTGCAATAAAAAATCATGAAACTTTGTTATAAACATCATTTGGCAATGTTATAATTGATTTAAAAAAATTTTTTAAACAAAAAACAAAACAAAACAATAAAAAGCAAAAAAAATTTAAACAAAATTTTTTTAAACAAATAAACAGTTTTTAAAAATTTAACTTGTCATAATCTTGTTTGAAACTTTAACAAAAATCAAACTCTAAGACCAATGTCTTCTTCATTGCAATCACAGTCTTTATCAACGGCAGCGTTTTCATCTTGTATTGTAGCGGTTGATGTCAAGATTGAATAGACTTCAGTTCCCGGAATGTTTTTCCAATCAGGACCATACACACCTGCAAGCAAATGATGAATGTCTTTGAGCTTCGGTGCACTGATTGGACGCATTCCTGATATTACTAATGGATTGAATGTGTGAGATTTTCCACGTTTAAGAAGTTGTACTGGTTTTCCTAAATCACTCTTGCAGTTCACTTCTGACTGAACGGTGACATAAACTTTTCCTTTGCTTGTGAAATGTTTTTGCAAAATGATGCGTTTAAGTTCTTGAAATCCGTTCAATGTTTTATATGTCTAAGCACAAGATTTTTTCCAGTCTTTCACTAACCATTACCGATTAATAGTGATCACTGTATTGCAATGTTTCAAGAAAATATCATGGAAACCGCTCGGTTCTAAAATGTCAGTGTTGACTTTAAGATCCTTTTCTATGCGACCAAACAATCTGTCGCATGGTAGAAATGAGTGTCCCCTTACAGGAAATATTAGCTCAACTTTAGTCACATGTTGTGGCGAATTAAACAGCCATGATTGTACCATTCCTAACATGATATTGTTTTTATTTTGACCTCCACAGCCATCACTAACAAGTCGAATAGTGTCAACAGCTTCATTAAAAGTTAAGGAATAAGATAACTTAGTTGTTAAGTAGTGGAAAATGGCACTTGCTATTTCATTTGATCCTCTTCCCGACTGAAACTCTAACCAAGTGTATGAGTGATAGGAATTGTTATTCAAATCACATAAACCGAAATTGTACAAACTTAATTGCCTGGAGTAGTAGGCTTCTTGCACAGTAACTCTTTTTGGTTTCTTTTAGAATACTATAAAAAGCTTTTGCTCTTAGTTTGTGTACTCTTAGCTTAACAATAAGATTGACTTTCTCGTTTCCTTTAACATTTTTAAAGAGATTTTTGAGATTGTCACATGTTGTGCATGTATCTGAAGCTGGTGCTTTGAATGATATATTGAATTCTCCAACAAAGACTCGGTAAAACATTTTGTAAGATATAGACAGATCCCTCTCCTGCTGTTGACCTAGTGATTTTTTGAAAATCTTGTACACATTATTAACACTTTTTAGTTGAGTTGGCAGATACAGTCTTACGCTTTTATTTCTCCCATAATGGCTCTCTGTTGCTCACAGACTTCTAATAAAGTTTCTTATCGCTTCTTTTTTTTTAACATTTTTTATTCCTACTCTGTTTCCACCTCGATTCTCCTTAGCTGGCTCGCCTAATGTGTAGTGGCGGGATATTATTCCGGACAATCGACTTGTTTTCACCGGATGTACAGCTTTTAAAAAAAAGTTGTTTACAGACACGAATTTTGGACTGCTCCTTTGGAATGTAGAATTGTGCTGAGAAAGTTCTGTTCTTGGTCTTAACATTGTTAGTTTGTTTTGATTTTTCAGATCGTGTATGCAGAAGAATAATGTTATCTTGTGTAAATTTTTCACAAGACTTGAATAATTTCTGACGAAAATTCCAAACATCGTTGACGTCAATTTCTTCGCACTTGTACATACTAGCATTTTTCTTGTTTCTTCCATTATGATTGCATGTTGGTGCCCCTTGAAATTCATTACCCACAGAATATCGGTGAAGAAATGCAAAAATTATGTTTATTACATTTTTTTTAATATTGTTATCTTTGCAATAAATTATTTTATCAATACCTAATAATTATGGTAGGTCTACTGTTGTTGGTGCAAAAATAAAAAGTGTAATAATTTGGTTTGGGTGTATCTTTTTTTAGCAGACCAATCAAAAAAACCCTAACTACAATATTTTTGGTAAGGTAAAAGTACAGTATGAAAGGCCCTATCTACATTAAATTTTTTGGTTACATAATATCATTGCTATCTATATATTTTTACGACATCTGATCAAGAAAGAATAAATTACCAGTTGACTCAACTGGTAATTCTTTGTTTTTTCTTGATCAGATGTAGTACAAAATCATAGATAGCACTGATATTTTAGTAATAATAATAAAAATGTTTCTCATTAAAAACAGAAAGAACGACCTATGTACAATGGGCTTTTCATTATGCAGATAGGGCTTTTTATGCAGATAGGTCTTTTCATTAGGCAGATAGGGCTTTTTAAGCAGATAGGGTTTTTTATGCAGATAGGGCTTTTCATGCAAATAGGGTTTTGTTTGTTTTGATATCGTTTTTTGTAGATAGGGTGTTTGCAATTCGCCCCATTTAACAAACATTTATAGGTGTAGAGCCTCCAATTTTATGGAGCAGATGGATGATGTCATGACGAGCATTTCTGTATAAAAAAGTTGTTTTTGAGATTAGCAAGTTAGGGCCTTCTTATTTTTGAGGACAGAGTACTTTGGTAACTAACTAATTGTTAGGCGGCATTGAATCCCAGCTGTATCAGACCGAATGGGAATTGGATGGGGATGGTCTGCCATAAACCATGTTAAAACATTATGCATGTGCATGCAAAAATAAGGTAATATGTCATGCGATTCTGCATAAACAATTTAACATACTAAAACATTATTAGCCTACCTTTGTTTCTTAACAATGTTCCGTCGAGACCCTCGTGCAACACGTTTTTGTGTACCTCTGTTGGCTTCCCCAACGAAAACAGTGCCGTTAAAATCCGCGTTATTAATAATATTGATATTTGGTACAACGTCCGCCATCTTTGCAACTGCTTGTCATCTGCTAAAACTGCTTTCTGATTGGCTGTACTATTTAACTGGTTTTGCATGGAACATAAAAAATAAATTATCAGGTTTTGCATGGACTACTTAATTTTAACCACTGAATTTGTGATAGAAATATTGGATTCTGCATGTCCTGAATTATTTTCCTGATGCAAAATTACAAGAGCTATCCAGTGGTCTGCGCAAGTCAGATTTTTTGAAAAAGTGAATTATCAGGTTTTGCAAGTCCATTCCTCATTTCTAACTACAAAATAATTTCTTTTGAAAGAAAAATACTTAAGAGAGGAGGAGGAATTGTAGTGTATATTTGGAATGATTTAGAAAAAAAGATTAGAAAAGACCTTTCATTTTCTGATGCAGACTGTGAAGCTTTTACAATTGATATAATTATTCACAAAAAGCAAAAGATTCTAGTAACTACTTGCTACAGACCACCTACAGACGAAAATTTTATTTAATTTTCTAATTATTTGAATCAAATTTTATTATAACCAACAGTGAAAAAAAAATTATTTTGCATTGGAGACTTAAACATGGAGTGTTTAAAATACAAATAACACGCCAACGCTAAAATCTGCTTTAATAATTAATTTAAGCACAGTATACTGCCATTAATAAATAAACCCACACGAGTCACTTCAATTTTAATTGCTGCCATAGATTTAATTTAATTTAATTTAAAAACTATATTTTTTGTTATTGGTTACAATAGTTTTAACAAGAATAAACTAATTAAAATCAACACATTTAACAATTATAGACAATACACACTCACATGAAAATCGTTAAAAATAACATTAAAAATATTCAAATTCAAATTACAACCGTTTCATTACAGAAAAATGAGTAAATATTGTATTATAATGTCAGGATAAATAAAAATAGTAATTAAAAACGACAGATTTTACAATAACAATTTTTTGCATACCAATTTTTAATATGTTTTTTGAACACCTCTTGAACTTTTAGAAGACATGGTCTTGTTATCTAGAGTGTTCCATAACGAGATGGCTCTAAATATAGTACAACATGTATCCTTATATTTGGAGCCATTTGAAGGTAGAATCATTTTTTTGCTACAACGAAGTTTAATAGGAAGGTTTTTTGTATTGAATAAATCCTTCATAAATTGTGGATTTAGACAATTAATTTATTTAAAAACTTCTATCATAAGAAAGCGCAAATTTCTTAAGTGGATCCTCGGGCTATTATCAAAACTTAACAATTCATCAAGAGATAAGTCAAACCTTTTATGGACAATACAAAGAGCTTTTTTGTGAATTTTATTTATAAGGTTGTTATAGTATTTAGAACAAAACATCCATATTAGGGGACAATAAGAAAAATTTGACATTATGAAGGCGTTAAACAACAATGTAGCTTTATTACGGGACAAAAAACTTCTTATGTGTGAAAGAGCAAAACATTTACCATTAGCTTTACTGCATAAGTATTTAATGTGTTCTCCAAAATTTAGATTCTTATCAATTGTAACACCAAATAGTTTCACCCTATCAGAGGCAAAAACAGTTATGTTACCTATTTTTAGGTATTGATTTTTTGTGTTTTTTAAACCAACTGAAAGTAATTGGAATTTATCAGGGTTGGCAACCATCGAGTTAAACTTAAACCAGGCAATGGTATTAGTTGCTTCTTTTTGCAATCGAAAAATAACCTTTTCTAAGCTGTAATCACAGACATACAGCGTATTATCATCTGCAAAGTTGCACAGTTCAGTATCTTTAATTAAGAATAATGTATCATTTTTAAAGATATTAAAGAGGATGGGGCCAAGAATGGAACCTTGAGGCACTCCCGAAAAAATATCAACCCAATTAGAAACAGAAGGTCCTATCCTTACCCTTTGTTTACGACCACTAATATACGATAGAAGAAATTTAAGACTTTCTTTAGAGAAACCATACGCTTCTAATTTAGCAATAAGTAGGTCATGCGGAATAAAATCATACGCTTTAGATAGATCCATTAATAATGTTCCAACAATACCTCCATTGTTAATGCATTCATGCCACTTATTAAGTAAAAAAATAAGTGTATGCTGAGTACTATGACCTCTACGAAAACCACGCAAAAGTTTGTCAAATTTTGGCTCCATAAATAACAAAATCTGTTCATAAACGATCATTTCAAAAACTTTGGAGAGAGCGGGTAGGATACTTATAGGGCGATAGTTAGCCTTATCTGTTGGGTCATTTTTTTTAAGACACGGTAAAACATCCGCCATTTTTAGAAATGACGGAAATGTTCCATCTAAGATGCTATTATTGATACAATTTGTCAGACTATCCCTAAAGTATATTAAGTAAGATTTTAACATAAAAGTTGGTATTTCACCACTTGTTGTTTTTTTTTTCATTCATAGACCCTATAATTTTTGTAATATCATCATGTGTACTACAATGAAACTTGAAGTTATGTGCATTCATTTTGAATTTATTTTGAATGTTTCTTATACTAGGATGGTCGACTTTTTTATAGCTGACTCAACTGGGTCTGAAGTGCAAGGAGAAAAAGACCATTTAATATGGTCGGCCATACTTGATGGCAATGCAACATTTATGAAATATTTATTAAAAATATTAGCCAACAAAGAACTGTCTGAGATAATGTTGCCATTTTCAGTCAAAGTGATACGCTCGTTAGAATTTGTAGATTTGTCCGAAAAGAAAGGCTTAGTTAGCTTCCAGAGAGATGTATTTAAAGTCGAAAGTATTGAATTGCTCAAAGTACTTCTTCTTATTTTTTCGGTTAAGCGTAACCACCAAATTCCTTTGTTTTTTGTACATTAGAGCTAAAAAATCTGATTTATCAACTAAAAGTTTTTTATATAATGAAGAGCGGAGCATAATTGCTTTTCGTAAGCGTTTAGTTATAAAAGGTTTATTGTTACCTCTTCGGATTTTTGATTTAAGAGGGGCATCAATATTAAGCAAATTACTGAATATCTCATTAAAAGTACTAATATCATAACAAGATTTTAAGTTGAAACGGAGTTTTTTTGCAAAAATCTCACTTGAGAAATTTTTGAACGATCTATAAATAAGTTTTTTAGGTGGTAATTTACAAAAGGTGGATCTAAGCATGGTGTATATTAAATGGTGATGATCACTCACACCCGTACCAAAGGTATTTGAATGTTGGAAACTCAGCTTTCTGTTAGTCAGGATAAGATCTATACAGGAAAGGTTATTGACCAATTTAAAACAAGTCGGTTGTTTAATTAAATTAATACATTGATAAAGTTGAAGGAATTCTTTCATTTTTTTTTCTGAGGGTTGTATATTAAAGTCTCCTATTAGAATAAAATCAAGATATGATTGCAAATAAAAGTCAAGTACTCCTTTAAGGTGGTTGAAGTCACAGTTCTGATTTGGGGGTTTATAAGTGGCTATTATGAGCCATTTCCGCATTCCTAATTTAATTTCAAAAGATAATATACTAACAAACTCATTTTTAGATGATCTCATAAAACAAGAGTTTTTAAAACATATCAGATCACTTCCTGATTTTTTTTTCACAGTAGTCAACCTCATTAAACAATGCAAAAATTAAAACATATAAAAGAAAAATTAACGAGTTTTCTCCTTGCAAATTTAAGGAATCTTTATCAAAAACAAATCGGTCGACTGTTTATGTTCAATGCAACCAAGGGCTTACAAAAACTGCCTTTAACACATTTACAAACATTTTCCTTGAACAATTCAATAATAATAAAAATAAAAATTAAATATTTGAAATGTCCATGGATTACAAAAGGAACAAAGAAATCCTCTAAAAAAAAACAAAAATATTACGACAAGTATTTAAAAAATAGGAATCAAAAAAAACTCGCGATCTATAATCAATAAAAAATCTTTTTGAAAAAATTTTTAAAAAATCTAAAAAGTTGTATTTTTTCAAACAATTACAAAAACATAGTGGTAGTATTAAAAAAGCATGGGATATTATGAACGAAACTATTGGTAAAACTAAATTAAAATCAGAAACTTTACCCTCCAGAATCGAAGAAAATGGATTTGAGTATACAAATAAAGAAACTCCAAAAAATTTAATATTTTTTTTGTTTGGCCTAAATCTAGCATCACAAATAAACAATTCAAACAAATCATTTAATAACTATTTTACTTACCATACTAGCTTACATCTCGAAAATGATCTAAGGTTAGAGGAATTCGAAGAAGCAAAAAAATCACTAAAAAAAACAAAGCTTCAGGCATTGATGATATTTCCAGCTATGTAGTAATAAACATTTTACCCTTTATAAAAGATCCTCTTTTTAATATTTTTAATTCATCAATTCGAACAGATTTTGTCCCAGAAAAATTAAAGATAGCAAAAATTTTACCTATATTTAAAACTGGAGACACGGCATTACTAACCAATTACAGACCTATCTCAGTTTTTCCAGTATTCTCCAAGCTTCTCGAGCGAATAATCTCCAAGCTTCTCGAGCGATAGACTCTATAAATAACTAACAGAAAACAAAATTTTAAATGAATATCAGTACGGATTTTGAACGAATCATTCAACGGAACATGCAATCATAGACCTCATGAACAACATCAGCTCATCTTTTGATAAAGGACAGTTTGTATTAGGAGTCTTTATTGACCTTACAAAAGCTTTCGATACGGTCAACCATAAAATTCTTATTGAAAAAATGAAAATATGTGGTATAGTATACAAAGCTATTAAATGGTTCATTAGTTATTTAAATAATAGACAACAATGTGTCATAATCGACGGTATTGTTATTATAAAGTATATCGAGATTTCTTTACCAAAAAAAAATAGTCAAAACAATTAGCAATAGCATAAAATTCAAAAAACACTCAGCAGCCCCTATTTATATAACAAATTAATTCCGAAATACACCTTAATTACTCTTCCTGAAAATATATTTTCTTTAAAGTCAAAATATAAAAATCTTGTTCTTAATATAGATAATTACATAGAATTGTTCTAGTTCACATCCCAGTAAACACACGACGTCTTAAAGACGTCTAAAAAACGTTTTTAGTCGTCTAGACGTCTAAAAGACGTTTTTTAGACGTCTTTAAGACGTCGTGTTTACAGGGATGATAAATCAAAATTTGAACTAAAACAATCTACAACGTGAGAAAAGTCGGATTTATATATTTATGTAAAAAATATTAAAAAATAAAAATAAAAATAAAATAAAATAAAAAAATACACAGACACGAATCATAATACAACTAGAAAAAAGCAAAACAAAATTTTATCACAATAATATTTTAAATATATATGCATAAGAATCACATTGTTTATGGTTCTTGCGTAACACCCCAAGGTTCTCGATGATAAGACTCATTCAGTCTCCTACGAGTTCCTTATAACAATATAATCTATCTTTACAAGTCCTTCATAACATATTCAACTAATGTTTCCTATATTTTTATACTTTTTTCAATCGTTTTTTTTCGTTCTTTTTCAACTGAGTGTTATTTTTTCTGTTAAATGTATTTTTGCAGTATTTGGTTAAATATAATCTTTTGTAACCGAAGTATATTTTGTTTATATTACGATGTGAAAAAATTATAACTGATATGTAGTTGCGAAAATATAAATAATATAAAAAAACAATAATAATAACTAATATATTTGAATATAAACTTATTAAAATTATAAACAAATCCGCTATTATCTGATTCTTCGCTCTTTAGTTTCTTACTAAGTCTCTCAACGTTCTAATAGATGTTTTTAATAACTTGTGACTATGAAAATAGTTGTTTTTTTACAAATCCAACGCTGAACAGCTTATCAGTATAACATATTAGTTTATGATAGATATCTTTTTAGATTAGTTAGTTACTAGTTAAAATTTATTAAATTATTTCTTAAAATTTTTTAAAAAGCAAAAACAACACAACTTTGAATTGTTATTATAAAGTATATCGAGATTTCTTTACCAAAAAAAAAATAGTCAAAACAATTAACAATAGCATAACATTCAAAAAACACTCAGCAGAGGAACATATTAAATGCCACAAACAAATAATTAGCTGTATCCGTAGTGTTTTCTGCCAAGAAAGTTAGACGTGCATGACTAAATCGTGCAGTTTTGCTTTCCTTGTTTCTGGTTTTCTTTACTTTGTTGATTTTTAACCAAAAAATGTTTTATATTTAGTTAGAAACAACTTTTTTCTTTTTCCACAAAATTTTTATTAAATAAAAAGCCAGAGTTTCAAAAATATTAAAACTCACTGTGTAACCAGCATAAACTGATAATAACGTGGACTGCAAAAATATAGCGCATGCAAATACATTTTTACTTCTAAAAGTATGCCTTGAAAATGTCTTGTGAGAATATACCTTGGAGGAAAATCATCAAACAAAAGTTTGCTGAAATTGAAAGTCACTATTTTAAAACAATAAGCTACGTTTAAGTTATAACATTAAAGATTAGGAACAAATATACCGCTCTGCATCCAGTTTTGGGTTTTGCCTAAAACACGGCCCGGCCAAGCCCGGCCCGGCCTAAAAGCCTAAAACCCGGCCAGGTTGAAAAATTATTTTTGATATAATTTTTAAACTAAATTTAGAAATAATAAGAAAATTTTTCATTGTACTTTTTTCTTTAAATTAAACAAAAAACAAATAATTTTTTTTTTATTTTTAATAATTATTTGATAGACTGCCTGCCCAAACCAAACCCTCAGTCGATGTAGCAGCACTCCGTTGCGAATCAGGCTATTTGTCAGTCGATGTAGCAGCACACCGTTCCAAATAAATATACGCCTTTTTAATTTTATGTTAAAATGGGCCTTTTAGAGCATATCTGGCATATCTGGCCGGGCCGGGTTTTAGGCTTTTAGGCCGGGCCGGGCCGGTTTTTAGGCACAACCCAGTTTTGTTTTATATTCTTACTAACTAACCGGTTTTTAATAAAACCCACTACAGTTGAATTCATTTTATGCAATTAAAAGTATTAAAAAGTAATTAAAAGTAAAAGTAATTAACTTAAAAAAAATGTATAACTTTTCATAACCATAACAACCGCTTATTTTAATTTATTTAATATAGCAAACTTAGTTGAATGGTTCAAAAAAGCACACTTTCAAATTTAAAATTATATGGTCGATTGTGAAGAAAAGTGTCTGGATGTTATTTTATCATACAGATGAAATAACATTAAGTTCTTTTATTTTTCAGTAAATTTTTGTTACTTTTTTTACTTTAAATTTTCAAAAATTTAAAGTAAAAAAGTTTACAAAAGTGCAAATCACAATATTTAAGCAACTAGATTCTAATCACATATTTAAAATCAGACCAGTTGCATGCTTTTTCTTTTTGTTTAAGAATTTAATTTAATGTAATGACATGGAGCAAACTCCAAACATTTATGTATTCATGTTTATGTAAAGCTTTTCAAAAGTATTGCAATAATCGGAGTCTGTTAACAATAAACCCCTAAAATGTTGACTTCCCTTGCATGCCATTAGTGTGAGAGCAATGAGTTTATAACATTTATATATACATTTTTTTAACATTTTAAACTAAATTTAAGTTTATTCACAAGTCTCTAATGCCATGCAATAATCTCTTAGTGTTTAAAAACTATGACCATATAAATTTTGAGCAACCTCCTCAATCATTTAGGGGATATAAAATATTATCTTTAATTAAGTTATAAGTTCGTCTGACAATCAAATTTTGCTCCTCATTCAAAAGTTCGAAGCGAAAGTTAATTTAACTCTTTTTTCGTGAATAAGTAATCAAATGACACGGACTTAAAATTTGTTGAAGAATAACGTAGAAAATTAAGTTTTTATAAGTGACTTGAGTCTACAAGTTCATCTGTATTTTTCAAACAATATTAAAATATTGTTCAAATTATTCTTATTTTTATTATTATTAATTTGATAATTATCAAATTAATTTTTTTTTCGAATTTAATTTCGTCGTTGTTATACGAATGGCGGGGGCAAGACGAAGACAAAAATAGTCTTATTGCCAAGCCCCTAAATATCCGTACATAATAAAGTCATTAAAATCTTGTCATTAAAAATTGTTGATCATGTGTTTTTCTGAAGTTTGAGTTTAAGAAGTTTATTTTAGTTGACAATTATAGTTTTTTTATTTTTTGGTAATATATCTAAAAAATTAATATATATGTAGCTGAAATACCATATTCTCATTCTAAAATAACATACTAAAACAGAAGAAATATTGCATAAATAACGGAAATTTTTAATAATTTTATTTTTTTAACATATGAATAAAGTGGTTTAAAAAAATATTAATCCAGGAAAATATAAATTAAACAAAATACAAGATTTAATTTTAAATTGATTTAAATGCAAGTATTGCGTGGTATTATACCACGTCAAAAGCGATGTTAAAAGGTTTCATAGTTTGAAATTGCGGCAATTCCTTTTTTCACCGAACCGATTTAATTACTTAATCAACAGCATCTTTAACTAATAGTATTTTTAATAGTTACGTGCAGATGAGATCTTTTAATGTGTTATTAAAAACAATATTAAACTTATTTAAAGACTTTATGGTAACTAATAATATAATGATATCTATTTGCGTAAATTTTAAGATGTAATAGGCAGCAATTTTTATTCACGTAAAGTTATGCAATTTACTCAGTAAATTGCTTAACTCAGCTTTACATAAACTTTTTTTTTCATTTACCCGGCCTAATAGGCCGGCTGAATAAAAAAGAAGCAATTGATTTTATTTAGTAATTGGTCAGCTTTACGTAAATAAAAATTTCAGCAATTTTGCTTAAGTTTTTATTCACGTAAAGCTTAGTAATTACTGAGAAAATTGCTTAACTTTACGTGAATAAAAATTTGTGCAAAACTGGATTTTATTCACGTAAAACTGACCAATTAATGAGTAAAAGCAATTGTTTTTTTTATTCACCACATTAATTTTATTCACATCACATTAAAAACCAATAATTTTGGTTAATAAATATACTTTTGGTAAATAAAGCATACTTAAGTGCCAAACTTAAGTATGTTCTTGTATATATCACATTCGAATATTTAGGAATATGTTGAAACAACCACCTTTTTTGGTTTGGGTGTAAAATTTGTTGCCCTCACATTTGGAGTAGGGATGGTAAATGTTTTAGAGCTTTTTTGTATCCAGGCTCCAATCACCACAATTTTTATCTCTTAATCTAATTATAAATCATTTTTACGCAACAGCTCGAATTATAGGTAAATTACACAGTGGCGTGGCAAAGTATTTTTGGTCAGTAACTTACTATGACTTACTTTTTCATGTGACTTACATGTAAAAGTATATTTTTTTCGTTTTGATATAATCTTCTTTACAACATAACTTTATAACATACTTTTGAAAGTAAAAAAACTTACATTATAATGTAAAAGTTGTTTCAAAAAAATTAATTACTTGTACGGAAATGTAAATTTACACAAAACGTTTAAAATTACTTATGTAATTTACATTTTGATAAAAATGAACTCGTGTAAGTAAATAAAAAAGTAAGTAAAAGAGCCATTCCTGCTTCCGATAAACAAAGTACATTAAAAAAGGCCAAAAACTAAGACCAGATTATGACAATTAACGCAAAATGCTTGTGTAGCTTGGTATAGTATTCCAACCCGTACATGTCAAAAATTTAACTCAACCCTTCAAAATGCAAAGCATCTTGAAGCAATATCAATGCCTCACTGTAACAGCTTGGGATTAGAGCTTACAGTGGCAGATAAACTTCAACTCAAACAAAACATTTAGTCAATGAAATGTGCTTTCAAGTAGATATATTTCATTGTGTTTTTAAAACAGTAAACTATGTGTTTAATTAGTATATTGAATATATTATAACTTTTTATACAACAGTTTCTTTCATTAATGAAACAAAATGAACTAAAATATATAGACAGAAATGTCTTAAATATGGCTGTAAAAGCTTCGACACTCAAAATAAATAAAATAAAAAGCTTTGCATACGAAAACTAACTAGTGCATTTGTATTTTTTTATGAAGTCTTGGCTACGTATTGTTATGTTATGCATTTCAATACATGAAGTTGTTATGTTTTGCATATCAATACATAATGAGATAACACGCTCTTTTATTCAGCTTTTTGATTTTTGCAAAATGAAGTTTTTTTTTTTAATTTTTATTTATTATATAGTCTTATTTTTAAAATTGCAAGTTTGTGATACAAGAAAAATTAGGGCCAATTTTGTGCCAGTCCCATTTTTCTCTTGTTATTTTTACTTATAAAACATTTGAAATTATATTCAAGATTAACCATCAAGTTTTATCAATTAATGATTTTAATAAAAAATTTATTTTAGTTTAATAAATGTTTTAAAAGTGAATCCTGGATTTTTAGTTAGGAATGAAAAGAATATTTTGTAAAGTCGTGACTAGGGTTTACGATTTAACAAAATATTCTTACCATTCCCATTAGAACAAAAAAGTGTTGACATTTTTGCTAAATTGCGTATTTAATATAGGGATGTACCAGAATTCCGTTGCGGTCGGTATATGTAACTTTTGCGTCATTCCGGTTCCGGCCGGAATTATAATATTTCAGGTGGGAATGCCGGAATTTATTTTTTACTTTATTTATTTAAGAGGTGTGACACAGACTGTGCAAGTTAAATCAAAAAATCTTTGTCCTACGGGGCGATGAAGAACTATGGGTAAGCCTAAGTAAAAAATACAAAGTTCTTGATAAATGCTATGTAATTTTAGGTAACGCTACAAATCACAATATTCCTAAACTTTTAGAAATCTTTACATAAGTTATTACTGCAAATGAAATTAGGCAAAGCTACAGATATGCGCTCTAAAATAATTTTATTTTGCGCTCTCGTTAGTGGAGAGTTTTTAAACATTAGAAATTTTAATTGAAATAATAAAAGAAAAACGATTACTGCCCTATGTCAAATCCTCGGTCAATGTAGCAGCACTTCCTTGTAGAAGCAGGCTATAAGATAGTCGATGTAGCTACACTCCCTTGTAGCAGCAGGCTATAAGATAATGGATGTAGTAGCACTCCTTTGTAGTAGCAGGCTATAAGATAGTCGATGTATGTACTAAAGCCAATAAATATTCTTTATGTTTATTTTAAAAAGTCGCCACTTTGAGCAAGTCTCCACACGAAAGCGCAACAAGCGATATAATAAAATTATTTTAGACCGCATATCTGTAGCTTTGCCTAATTTTATTTGCAGTAATAACTTATGTAAAGATTTCTAAAAGTTTAGGAATATTGTGGTGCAAAAAGAGTTGCTACCCAGTTTTGGACAACAAACAAGATCTTTTTTCATCAAAAATGTTAACTGCCTCTTACACTAGTCTTATTTTTAATGTTTCTTAACTTTTAAATAGCTAAAAAGTATAGGATGCCTTATACAGTAAAAATTTCATATATATATATATATATATATATATATATATATATATATATATATATATATATATATATATATAAACATATATATATATATATATATATATATATATATATATATATATATATATATATATATATATATATATATATATATATATATATATATATATATATATATATATATATATATATATATATATATATATATATATATTATAGGTTATAAATATACATTATGTAGCCGCGATGCTGAGGTGCAGGCTTTCACTTTCTATGTCGAAGGTAAAAACTACATAAATATAAATCTTGTTCCGGCCGGAATTTCGTTCGGAATTCAAAATTTCCAATCCGCTACACCCCTATTTTAATTGTGCTTTAATTACTTATATGTTTCATATTTTACATTAGTAACTAAGTTTATATTGTTTAAGTTTTGCTTACACTGAGCAACACTGATGAAAACGTATTTTAGTTATTAATTATGAAAAGTTTTTATCAGTTGAACTTAAATATTAATAAAAATAGATCGATTGTTAATAGAATTTAGTTGGTTACGAATTGAATTTGATTTAATTGAAATTGATTAAACTTTTATACTATTTTAATATAATTATATTTGCTGGTTTTTTTTAAATTAGTAATGGTAGTAATATTTATAACAAAGTTGTAACTATGGTAGTTATTGTTATTTAACAAACATTCTTAAATTGAAAAAAGATATTTTATACGATACTAAAGAAGACGAAAAAAGTATACACAAATATTCAAATCTATACTTTGCTAACATGTCGCATAAACTCAAAAAGGATCATGCTATTGCTGGATTAGTGTTAGGTATTTTAGAAATGCTATTTGGACTAATCATAACAATATTATCATTTGTTTTAGTTGGAAAAACAAGTTTAGGTGCTTCAAGATCACCTTATTGGGCTGGTATCATTGTAAGTGAAATATTTTGGATGTTTTTAAAAGCTTTTTTTAAAACTGTTTTTAAAACTGTTTTTAAAAACTTTTTAAAAATACAAAAAATTTAAAGTGTTTGTTTAAATGTGAGTTATAAATTTTTAAAAATAAAATGTTTTACCCAAGTATCAATCACTTCATGACTAGCCTGGTTAAGAAATTCCAAACCTTTCTGCAACTGAAACCCTTTTGATACCACTTGTAAATTCAATGCAATTCAAGATTAATCCAAAATAAATTGGATTACCCTTTATCTATCGTATTTTTGATAATACTTGTTTGTATTCTTAAATTCAATTTCTAAAATATTTTGTAAACTTTACATTTTATACTAAGTACCATTTTTTGGAGTTTAAAAACTGCCAAAGTAACTTATTATTTGAATGGTTTTTTTTTTCATTTTTGTATTCTTTCATAGGAAAACAACATCAAGTGGTATCCAATAATTAATCAAGTCATAATTATATTTAAACTCTATTATTGATTTTAATTATCTATCATTAAATTCTATTATTGATACACAGGTCCTTTTAACATCTGTAGTATATACATATAAATATCACGTACCTGTAGTACGTACATTAACCATTTAATAAATGAACACGATGTTTTTTGTGGCGTGTCATAGAAGTAGCATAATTTAAACTAATTCCCTTTTGTTTGATTTTTGTCAGATAAGATACAATGGTAAAATGAAACATGTGTCATTATCATACCATTATTGTCAGAGTTTTTATTTGTATCACTCGTTGTATTAAAATGGAAACTTCTTTAAAATATAAGTTAAATGTGGTTGTCAACCAATCGAATAACTATGTGAACACATTCATGATTAATCGTAACAATTTTTAATTTAACTAAAGTCAAAATTTCAAAGTTTTTTTATATATAACAGTCTTACAATTATGTTTAAGTTTAGTTTTAGTTTTAACATTTTTCTAAAATAATATTTTTTAGTTTATTGTGCCGGGTATTCTCGGAGCCGTTTCAGGGTTTACAAGAAACCGTGGTGCAGTAAGTTTTTAAATTAATAAAATGTAATATTATTTTATTCGTATTTTTAGTTATCTTTTTATGCTTCAAACAATTTTTATTTAGATGATAGCTTTCATGGTTCTAAATATAATCGCTTTGGTCATCGAGTGTATTGGATTCATTGTATTAGTTCTTGTTATTAGTACTATTGCACTTTATGCAACAGCAAATAGTACTACATGTGATCAAAATTATCGTAAGCTATATTTAATTTTTTGCTTTTGAAATAACTTTACGCTTAGGTTTTTTTATGAAAATTTCTTTTCATAATAAAACCTTAGCGTTAAGTTAAATACTTTATAAGGCAGTTAATAAACTTGTGTAATAAATATATTATACTTGTAGTATATTATAAAGATAACCATATAAAAAGAATTTACATTTGGACAAAACAAAATTTAATAACTTTTTTGATTATATTTTTATTAATTTTTTTATTATAACTAACACAGGTCAACAAAAAAAAAATTTTTTCTGGTTCCGAGCAAACAATTTGTTTAGCATTTCATTGTTTTGTATAGCATTTCTCATTTTGATTTCAAATATGCAACTCATTTTTTACCATCACGTCAAGTTGTAAAGATATTTAGGTTTAAATCTTTAGTATTTGGGGTAAAGTCCCTAATATTGTCGAAAAAAAAGTTATTCAAAAGTATGTCAACCTGGGTCTCAAAAGAAGCGTATTTTCATGGAGATTTTAAAATTTTTTAAAATCTCTATGAAAATACGCTTCTTTTGGAAGTTCATTTTTTTCAGGAAGTTTAACTATGGCGAATGTGTGTTTACTGTTTGATGTTAAATCATTGTGAGCTTTTTCATTCATTTCTTCAGAATGCATAAGCATAAGTGTCATATTTTTTATTAAACTTTCAATTAAGTTATTACGAGGAACTTTTCCATACAATCCATTATCTTGAAATCGAAATTTTTATAGCTATTGGTTAAGACTATGTGATCTACACAACGTTCATAAATTATCAGTTTCCAATATAAGTGATCTGTTTGCTTATCGGTTTCTGCCAAAACTTTTTGAACCGTTATCGAAATTTCGGTTTCATTACTTTTTATAAATTAGGTAAAAAAGCAAAATTTCAAAAATTTTCTATGGCTTGAAATTTTTATTTAATTTAGAAAAATTATTATTTTTTCGACAATTTCCACAAATTATTTTACCATTTCTAAATGAAAATTTATTTAACTTAATCCCATCATACACAATGCTTCCTAAAAACACCAATTCGTAAATAATCAAACCATTGCAGTGCGCAATGCCTGTGTGATATTGTAACAAAATTCAAAATTCATTTACATTATACTTTGCAATACTTGTCATTTACCTTAAATTGATCATGCCTAAAGTTTCAGATCATGAGGTCATATGTAACAGGATTTCGTTAAGCTCGATTATTTTTAATTTTTCATATTTTTTATGGAAAATATTACTTATTAAATAAACTCTAAATTAAAAGCAAAAAAGCAATAGAATAATAGAAAAAAAGATAGAATGATCTACTGTATCAAAAGCTTTTTGTAGATCTACAAAGACGCCACATGCAATGTTTTTATCATCAAGAGCTTTTCTAATTGACTAAGTAATTTTAATAAGTGAGTGGGTTGTGGAATGATTAGCACGAAACCCATACTAGTGTTTGTAAAAGCATTTAAATTTATTCAAAAATGCATAGAGACTCTTATGCATAGCTTTTTCAAAGAGTTTGCTTAGGTTTAAAATAAGAGAAATGGGTTGGTAGTTAGACATATCCATTTTAGAACCTTTTTTAAATATTGGAATGAGTTTAGCAACTTTGAAAGCATCTGGGAATAAACCATTTTGAAATGAGTTACCTATAATAATACTAAAAGATTAAGAAATTATGTCTGGAATAAGTTTAAGAAGGAATGTAGGAAGGCTATTAGGACGAAAGTTTTTTCCAGTTCTAAGGGTGGTTTTAATAAAATTAGAGATTTTATTCTCTGTGACAGAATCAATAAAGAGCGTATTAGAATTTGGAGAGTTGATATAGTCAGTAAATTTGGATGTTGAAGGTATGATTTTGTTTTGAAGTTTATTTTGGATAGTAACAAAAAAGTTGTTTAATATATTCGATACAGTAGTTTGATCTGTGATGATATTTTCTTTCAATTTAAGTTTGAGAGTTGAACTATTGTAGGAAGGTTTTATATTAATGGTTTCTCTTATCCCTTTCCAAGTATTCTTAATATTGTTTAAGTCTTAACTAAAATAGGTTGTGTTATAGGATTTTTTACTAATTTTTAGTAGATTGCTGATTCTGCTTTTATAAAATTTTAATTGAGAACACAATTCATTTTTAGTACTAATATCTTTACATTTTGTGCGTTTTTTATATAGCCTGTTTTTAATGAAAATAGATCTAAGTATGCCATTGGTGATCCATGGTTTTGATTTAAGTTTAATTTGCTGCTTAGTTAGTATTTTGTAAAGAGCGTGCTGATCTAGTATATTTTCAAATATCTTTAAAACAAAACTGATAGATTGATTTACATCATCATCTTTTTTAATATAGAGATCCCAGACAATGTTGGAAACATCTTTAATAAATATACTTTTGTTAAAGTTCTTGTAGGGTGGTTATTTTTTCTAGGAATGCAGATAAATTGAGCCATATGATCAAAAATAGTAAGATTGCCAGAGATTTGGTCAGGTGAATTGAAGTTTATAAAGATGTTATCAATAAGTGTTTGTGATTTAGCTATTATGCGTGCTGGTAGAATTATAACAGGATGCAATGAAAAATAAATAAGCGAGTCAAGGTAACTAGATATAGGATATGATTCATTATATTTAGTATATCCATATTAAAGTCCCCCATAAGAAAAAAAACTTTTTTTCAATATTTTACTTATCTAATAATGGAACTAAATAATCATTAGTGAAATCGTCTTGATTCATAGATGGATGTCGATATATGCAACCAACTTTTATATTTTTTAAGTGAGGCTTTATAGTTTCAACAAAAATGGATTCAAGACACTTGGAAAAGTAGATTTTTAGGTCATTGCGAACTATTTAGTTTAAAATAGAGTTTAGATATAGAAGAGCACCACCTTTTTTATCCTCAGTGGGGCATTGCTCAATGTTAAAACCATTTATAGATATGCTTGTTATATTTGAATCATTTACATGGAATTCGTTAGATGAAATATAGCTTGTAAACATTAATGTAAAATAATAATAAATTCAAAGAGATGAGAGATAAAAATGTAGTGGCTATAATACACAACATAAAACATTAGCATACAACAATAGTTATAATAAAAAGTACCAAATAGTATATAGCAATAACTATACTAAAAATAGCAATAAACAGTACTTTAAAAAAGAAAAGCAAGTAATTCGAGTACATAAACAACAATATCATACCAATATACATATCAAAATATCATGGAAGTAGTAATGATAAATGAATATAAAGGTAGTACAATTAATATAAATACACTTATAATTACCATTTTAACTTTTTATATTTGAATCCATTTGACATTCAGATAAAGATGTTGCTATGGTTTCTCTATTTGCTGGTTTGAGTTTAAAAAAAAAAAAAGATTATTTATTAATTGGAAAAGTTGAACAAATCCTCCAAGTGCGCAAAATATTAGGGGAAGAGATTTTTTTTTGTACTTTCTTTTGATTACCCAGGAGAAATCAAGATCTTGTCATCTGTCCAACGATCGTTATCAGAAAGTGCCAGCAACATCATCCAGTTTATGCAACTACTTAAACTGCATAAGTAAATTAAATTAAATTGGAGTAAATTAGTAAATTGCCCTTTCAACTTGAAAAATAAACTTTGATGAACAAGGCCGCTGCACGGATGGTTTAGTTTTATTTTGGGATGATATTAAAACTTTTTCGCTGCATTTAAATTTAAAAAACATATAGACTAACGACAGTACGGTTGTTGCGAGACAGTTGTGCAACTCTATAAAAGCATAAAGTCTAGTGACAATTCAGCTGATAAACATGGATTAAATAAATAGATAAACATCAGATATTTTATCGGAATTTATCTTTAAAAACATTAATGATAACAAAATCTCCCTTCAAGTTTTGGTTACCAACTGCATATCTGTAGAGTTAAATAACTTATATTACCAGAACAAAAAGTACTTAAGTAGTTAAAAAGTTAGAAGAAAAAAATTAAAATTAAATAAAAAATCAGTAAACATGTAAACGCTTCCAAAAAACAAGTAAGAGGTCTCAAATAACAAATAAAGACTCTGAGATAGCAAGTAAAAAAATCTGAGATAGTAAGTAAAAAAATCTGAGATAGCAAGTAAAAAAATCTGAGATAGCAAGTAAAAAAATCTGAGATAGCAAGTAAAAAAATCTTCTTGATATTTTAGTTTCTCTACTTGTTCTTCTTTTCTGCTCATCTGATTTAATCTTTTTGTTCAAAAAATTACATCTATCACCCAAGTAATCTTTTCTAGTTTCTAACTTTTAAATGATTGAATTCCATGTTTTGAAGTTCAGAATTTCAAGTTTTGAAGTTATGAATTTCAAGTTTTAATGAAATTAAATTCCAACTTTTGAATGATTGGACTTTAGGCTTCTAAACTATAAGAACGAATGGTAATAATTTAAATTCGCAACTATTTTGACCTTTAAATTTAAAAGTTGATAACTTTTTTGTCTTTTTAGAAAATATTTTTACTACTATTTTCTTTATATATTTCCAAGTTTTTTTTATCAAATATCAGATTAACACTTTGTAGAGCTTTCTTCTGATAGTATATGATTATAAAAGAAAGTACTGATATTTCTATATTTATTCAAAGATTATTAAATCAATGATTTTAACTTTTCAAACACGTCTGCCATTTTTATTTTTTCCCAATTCCGATCTCCTCGATCTAACAATTTTAATGATTTTTTTAAACTATTCTAGCTTACAACTGTGTAAAGGTAGTGGATGCCTCTGTTGAATCTATTGCATATGCAATTATTGTATTTTTGATCCTATCAATATTAGTGGCACTGGCTTCTTCCATTCTTGGCTGTATCTCTGTATGCTGTAGTTCGGTGAGATTTTTATGTTTAATTTTTTCCTTTACAAAGATATGTATGTGTGTGCGTGTGTTTGTGTATATACGCATGTATATAAATGTATATGTACGTATATATATATATATATATATATATATATATATATATATATATATATATATATATATATATATATATATATATATATATATATATATATATATATACAGTTGTGGACAAAATAATAGTAGTGGCTAGTAAAAAATGATTTGTGATAATAATTTTATGTAAATTTAAATATAAATTAATAAATTTAGGCATAACAGTAATACAAACACTGAATAATGAAATGGGAGTAAAAAATGTTGGTAACACTATTCAAATTACTTTAGGGAAGTCCCGAATTTTATATACGAACATATCTAGATTTGTAGGTTAAAATAACATATCTGTTGTTTCCTATCAATTTATTTATATTAGCTTTTTGTTTATTTGGTTTTAGTAAGACTAATTAAAGGTAAGATTAATTTTAGTGTTAATTTAATGAAATATATAAAATAAGCGTATAAATTTATTTTGTAAATAGAAATTATGGGTCGTGCAAAGCATTGTTGTGCAGAAAAGAGACAATTAATTATTAAATTTTAACAAGAAGAGAAAACATACAAATTTATTTAAGAGACATTAATCTGTTCTCCTACGATGATTAGAAATGCTCTAGAATGGAAAAATGTAGGCAAAACAAGGGGCCGAAAACAAAAAAACGACTGAACATGAAGACAGATTGATAAAACGTGCTGCAGTTGCCGATCCTTTTGTAACTTGCCACCATATTAAAGAAGATTTAAATTTAAGCGTTTCTTCGAGAACAGTGCGTAAGTTAGTCGCCAGAAGCCCAAGAAAAGTTCCCCTTTTGAAAAAAAGGCATGTGGTAGCAAGATTACATTTTGCAAAAACGCATGCAGATTGGCCTGTTTCAAAATGGCGTAATATTTTGTGATCTGATGAAAGCAAAGTTGTTTTATTTGGGTCAAGTGGACGTAGGATGTATGTAAGGAGGCCACGTAACTCTGCATATAAACCGCAATACACCATAAAAACTGTAAAACATGGCGGAGCAAAAATAAATATTTGGGTTTGTTTTTCTTATTATGGCGTGGGGCCAATCTATAAGATTGATGGTATTATGGACCAAGACATATACCTTCAAACGATACAAAATACCATGTTGCCCTATGCAGAAGAAGATATGCCCCTAAGATGAGTTTATATGCAGGACAACAATCTAAAGCATACCAGTCGCAGGGTAAAAAGTTGGTTCATTGAGAATAGGGTTGCAGTTATAGATTGGCCTGCACAGTCACCGGATCTCAATCCGATTGAAAACCTTTGGACGGATGTAAAAGAGGCAGTTTATAGTCAAAAACCAAAAAATTAGCATGAGTTATGGCAAGTTGTCCAGAATGCTTGGAACAATATTCCTTTAGAACTTTGTCAAAATTTGATTAACTCAATACCAAATAGATGCAAAGCTGTGATAAAAAACCGGGGGCATGCAATTAAATATTAATTTTTTACTATTGTTTAATTAAATTTATATCTTTTTTTTTGTTAATAAAATAAATTTGCAATATAACATTAAATAAATTAATACTACTATTACTACGTTCAACCTGTTTTTTACACTTATATAGTTATTATAAATAAAAGCAAAAATTTAAAATTTTCTTCTAATTAGTTTATCATCTCACACCTATTTAATTAATAATCCAGTATTACAATTTCATTTTCAGTAACTGTTTAAAGATAATAATATTAATTCGTTAATTTTAATCACACTACTATTATTTTGTCCATAACTGTATATATATATATATATATATATATATATATATATATATATATATATATATATATATATATATATATATATATATATATATATATATATGTATGTATATATATATATATATATATACACACACATTTATATATATATATATATATATATATATATATATATATATATATATATATATATATATATATATATACACACATTTATATATATATATATATATATATATATATATATATATATATATATATATATATATATATACATATATATATATATAGATATATATATATATATATATATATATATATATATATATATATATATATATATATATATATATATATATAAAGGTATACTTATATATAGATATATAGAGTATATAAATTTACAAGTATACATAGGTATAAAAAATTGTTGCTATTACTTAATAGAAATCAAAGCCGACTACTGTGATAATTCAGCAACCAGGAATGGTAATGCAACAACCGGGAATGGTAATGCAACAACCGGCTTATCCGCCAACCTATGATTACACCGTGGAAAAATAATTCTTTATTGTTTTTTGTAGAGTAAAAAATGTGTGCACGTTTTTAAAGCACTAACTTGAAAAAGATATAATAATAAATCAAAATGGTTTTAAACTATCAGTTAATAAAAAACAAATATGCTTCAACATTTGTTTTAGTTATTTGCTATTGATTTTAATTTCAATTAACTTCATTTATTAATACATACAAAATAATTATTAAAACTAAAATAATCAACAGATAGAATTTAAAATTTTGAGTTTAACTCAACCCCTACCACACAGTGGTGCGTTATAGTATTTAAAAGGAGCAGGGGTAGTAACTCCATACTATTTTTAAACTAATTGCTGTCAAAGAGATGTTGCTGTAAAGATGTGATGAGTAATAAACTACTTGTTTTGAATTTTTTTATAGTTTATGTATTTCAAGTTTTAAATGATTACAAATGGAGGCCTGGGAACAAAAAGTTCCCAAAACGTTTTCCCCCCAGCTCAAATGGCAGTGATGCAAGAAAATTTCCAACTTCACAATTTTATGTTGAGTTTAAATTCATCAACAGGTTATAAAATTCATTCAAAAAAATTTCGAAGCCTAAAAGCGCTAAACTCACAACCCCCCGCGTATTCATTTATTTTATTTATTTATTTTTTTTTGGAGGGAGAAGGGGGGGGGGGGGAATAACATAAATTTTGCATGGTCATAACTTTTGTAATTTACAATATTTTAGGATGAAATTTAAAAACTGTCATAAATTTAAATTTAGTAAAAGATAGTTTGCGCGTTTTTTTTTTTCACGTTTTCACCGGAGATTTTACAAGAATACTTGATATCCAGCGCAAATTTCACGTTTGTGCCGAAGATTTTACTTGGTTACTAGATTACGAAGAATTAACTAAATTACTGCTTTCACGTTTGCTTCGGGGAGGGGAAGGCTGTTTAATGTTTTGGGGTATTTTTATTCCGAGCTCCATCATTGCAATTTTTTGCAAAGCATACTCATTTAGCAAAAACAAGAACATCCTAAAGTTTGAATTTTGCACAATGTGTAAAAGTGCCATATCTAAAACATCAAAAAATCTCGCGGCCGCCTATGCTTTATCTATATATTTTCACTTTGCTGTGTTGCAAGTTAGCACCTTCATTTCTTGGTTTTTCCTTCTTTTTGATAGACAGTTATTAAAGTATTAGTAATGTTGCCTAAGGTTAGCTTATAGCTATTTCTTATTCTTGAGAAGTATTATTACTAATTCTTTTTTGTTATTTTTTTTTTACTGTTTTTTGTAATATCTTTTTCATTGAACTTAGATTAATATAAAATTAAGATTACACCACTGTACATAGAGTCGCGTAACTGTGGGTGCCTTGGCTGGCATGTTTTAGGTCACGGCTAGTTCGAATAGATTTAAAACAAGGCTCAGGTTGTTCTAACTTCATTGTTAACCCTAAAACCTAACCTAATCCTGACCCTCAAATAGAAATTATTTTTATCCGTGAAAAGTGCGACACATCAGACATTCTTATTAGATAAGTATCAACCATTCTTCAGACGTATTTGTGACAATAACTCATCGAAGATATCCAACTAGATGAGGTATATGTTCACTGTGCTGCTTATAAATTAAATTTAGTGCTTAATGATGCAATATAAGAGATTATTAGGATGCAACATTTTTTTTGAAACAATTCAATTAATTGTTAGGGCATTGTATCAAAAGATTGAATATCTTATCAAGTTTTGTATTCAACTAAGAAAGCCATTCACTTCAATAAAATCAAAAACATTGAACCATATTAGGTGGGCAGGATGTTAAGATGATGAGCTTCTCCAAGATTCGTTAAGTATATTTAAAGTAAACATTACTTTATCGAGTATTGGAAATCATTATTAATTAACTGAAATCGCGTTTTCTACCAATGAATGATATTGTTTCCAGTTTCAGTGTTTTGCAACTGCTATTTTGCAAAATTAGTTAGAGTTAATTAGTAGAGCAATAGCTGTAGCGTACCCTTCGAACAAACTTTTTAGTTTAATTAATTCAAAACGCTCTTAGAATACGTCAAATGATGAAATAACTAATGTATCTTGTCGTCCCCAGTTCTTTATTATTTTGCGTTATTTAAAATGTTATCAACTAGTTGAAAGATTTATTGCATTTATTGATATTCATGGTAGAAGTGCTATTGGTCTTACAAATGTATTAAAAGAAGAATTAAATTGTTTTGGTCTCAAAAAAAATCAATTGCTCAGGCTTATGATGGTGCAGCAGTTATGAGCAGATAGAATGGAGTGCAAAGTTTAATGAAAAAAGTTTACCCTATTGCCCATTATGTTTACTGCTATGCTATGCATCAATTAAATTTAATTTTGAAAAAAGTTTGTTCTTCAAATAAGAACGTTTTTTCTACTTTAAGTGGATTTGGCGTGTTCTTTACATCCTCACCAAAACGAAATGGTTTACTTCGCAAAATTAGTTTTAAACAGGTACCAAGAGTTTGCGAAACACGATGGAATTTTCGTTCAAAAATTGTTACTTGCATAAAAGAAAACAAAACAAAGCTTGTGGAATGTTTTAATAAGATTATAAACGATGAAGGATAAGACAATACAAGCGTGTGGCAATTTGCTGGCTTCAAAAGTTATTTAGAAGATTTAATTTTAAAAGTAACAGCTATTACTATCAAAAAAGCTTTTTAAAAATTTGAGTTATCCATAAATTTTGTACAAAATAGCATCACTGATAATGATCCCGGATTGATTCTTAACGATTGCGAGGAAATACCTGAAAACCAAATGAAACGAAACACGTCAATCAAACTACTAATAGGAGATGCTAAAGATGCTTGTGATAAAGTTATTTACAAAATTAGCGACAAATTTAAAAGCAATAAAATATTTAAATCATTTTCAATTTTGGACCCAAAAAGTTTCAATTTTAATAGATAACATTTTCCTCGGGATCATATAAAAAATATTCTTACAAACTATCCAATGCTAAATGATGTTAAATTAATGTTCGAACTAACCGTTTTGTATGAAAATGCTGTTTTTAGTGATGTCGGCACCATTAATGCCCTATTCTAATTTATGCATAAAAGTAACCTGGTTGAAACATTTTCTGAAGTATCAAAGTTCATAGATTTGGTCACACCTGTCTACAGCTGATGCTGAACGGTCTTTCATACTTTAAAACGAATTAAGTCACTTTTGGAAAATTCCACAGCTAAAGATCAGTTGAATGCACTAGCTGTACTATCAATACATAAAGTTTATTTACAGGCTATTGATCAGTTTAATCAAAAAGCAATTGAAATATTTTCTCTTATGAAACAGAATATTTGTATAAATAGTACGCTAAAATCTTTATTTTTAACACCATTCTTTATTTCAAGATATATTATATCTTTGTATTTATTAATATTTTTAGTGTTAACCGTAATTTTTTATTCTTATGACTTACTTTTAACTCACTAAAAGTGTTTACATTAACTTAAAATTAAAAAAAAGACTAAACCAGTAATACTAAAATCTGTTCAAATCATAATGCAGTACTATCCGGGCAGTTTTTAGACAGTTTTTGCTGGTTTTTACGTAGGTTTAAAAGATTCAATGCCATTAAGTACTCATTTTGGGAGTATGCTAACTATATGCATGCTATATATATATTTTTTATTTTGGGATAATGTATAATATTTATATATATATATATATATATATATATATATATATATATATATATATATATATATATATGCTATATATATATATATGCTATATATATATATATATGCTATATATATATATATATATATATATATATATATATATATATATATATATATATATATATATATATCGCGAGGTTATAATTATTTTGTTCTAACTCCATGTTTTTCCGAACTGAGAAAATTAAATTCAAAGTTTTAAAAGGACATGTAGACCAATTAAACATAAAAGACGTAAACAAATTAGATTCATATTAATTTCCCATACTTGCTACCACAGTTGAAAAGTAAATACTTCAAAAGATATAATGTGCAGGTATCTGAATTACCACACCCTGATTTGGAGATAGAACAACATAATACACACTTATTTTATAAAATACAATATTATTTTGTTCTATCTCCATTTTTTATATAAAAATATTATACAAATTAGTATTTTGTATATATATTGTATATATTGTAGCAAGGTAAAGAACTGTTTGGCATATCTCTGTTTTATTGGAATAAAATCTTACTTTAACTAGTAAAAAAACTTTATAAATGCAATATTTATAAAGTTTAATTATCTAAAGTATGTACCAACATTTTTACAAAAAAATAAAACTTTGGTTGAAATAAGCTCCAAGAACATATTATCCAAAATACATTTGACAGTGAAATGAATTTCAAAGATTAAATTCAGCAAGGTAAGCACGTGTGGTTAATTCATTAAAAATAACAATTTCAATAAGAAGCCCATTTAACACCATAACATAAACATCAAACATAAATATTTTGAAGGCCCTTAGCTTTATCATTAGAAATTTGAACACACTGGTTTAAAACAGAAGCCATTGGTACAACTGCAAGAGGTCTTGCCACAGATAATGAAGATCGTGGATTGTTAGGAAGACGCTTAATTCGTACTTCTGAACAAACATCAGTAAATGACTTTCTGTAGTATATATGATCTGAAAACTCTGCCCTGTAAACCAGATGCTTTATTTGGGTATAGGGAACAAGGTTATAATTAAAATAGCCTGCAATAGCTAAAAAATGCTTAAAATCCAATCTTTTCATGTGGTAGACAGAAAAAGGATTTCTCTTTTGAATATTAGCAATTGCTCTGATTAAACCAAGTCGACTAAATATTTCAAGAGGAGCTAGTGCTCTATCAATTTGACTATGTATATTGTCAACCTCTTGTATACTAGAATGCCCTGATTCACAGAACTTTTGCTCTATTACCCTGATTTTTGGGTAACGTATCAAAAACTCACGTAAGGCACTGGACATTTGACTATTTCTATTTTGAGGCACACAGGAATCAAACCATAGTATGAGTTTATTAACATCTGGATGGTCAGCAGTTATCTTCTCTAGCAAGCATGTTATACTACTTGCAAGGTCATTTCCTGCACGACCTGAAATGTCTTCATGCCAAAGCATACAACAACCTTTTTTATTTAGGGAGCAATGCCCAGTTAAATTATAAGCTGAGAGTTTACGTTTGTAAAAAAATGCTCCTATGTTTGATTTTGGTAAACTTATTACATTTTCAAGGTCAATGCATACTACAGCTACATTTTTATCCTTAAGTTTGCGGTCTTTTTCACCTTCTGCTCGATTTTCATTCTTCAACATTACATGTTTGGAAAATTTTTGGGTTTGCTCCTCAGTTGGATTTACTACATTATGGTATTCATAACATGTATCACATAAATCAGTTTTTGGCTTTTGAAATTCGATGTTAAAGTCATGCTCAAATATGAATCTATACATATGCTCCTTAACAGGGGCAATATTCTTTTCTTTGCAATAGGTAGAGTAAAGTTCATACATTTTATTAAGATTTAAAAAAGCTTTAAAATATTCTTTTTTTGTTCTTTTACAACAGTAGTGTGATGGTACACGTGGAAATTCATTGATATGATCTATAACACTTTGTTTTGATCTTTGATCAACAACCTTTTTGGTGTGTTTCCCCCATTTTGAAAAGGCTAGGCTTCCAGTAGCATCATTCTTGTTTTCATGATGATAATAAACTCTTCTACTACTTATATTTAGAGTAGTGAGGTAAAATTCTTTACAAACTCGAGTTTGCAAATCACCAACAAAAAAGCTGTAATAAAATGAATATGTTTTTCGCAAATTTTCATTGATGGTTCGATGACGTTTCTTCTGGAGTCGTTCAGTAGTTCTACTGTAGAAATGTTTTTTTTGGGTATCATCCATAGACCAAAAATCAGAAAATATATGTGCTCGTTCTTCATCACTGATATGTTGTCTACATTTAAGTTTACAAGAATTTAAACAGTCTTTTCTTGTGGTTACAGACTTCCATGGAACATTTTCTCCTTTTCTATTTTTATAAGCTTGACCAGGTTGTCTCAACTGCTTTCTCACATTCTGTATCCAAGTTTTAGGTGCTGATTTCGTTTCCTAGTTTGGCCTCCATGTGGGGGAAGACGACTAGCTGATGCTATTAAAAGTGCACCATTATCCAAGAACAGTCAGATCAGTTTCTAAAAAAAAAATATATACATAATAATAAACAAATAACAATAATACCCAAACCATGAACAATATATATATATATAAGAAAGTTCAAATGTAATAACTATGATCTATGAAAAAAAAACATTATATATATATATATATATATATATATATATATATATATATAGAACCCTTAGATGTTGTCCGAAAGTTTTTTCCATATTTTGTTGACAAAAAGTAAAAATTAAAATGCAAGACCGGAATTTTTTTTTTTTAATAATGATAGACTGCCTGCCCCAACCAAACCCTCAGTCGATGTAGCAGCACTCCCTTGCGGGTCAGGCTATTTGTCAGTCGATGTAGCAGCACTCCCTTGCGAGTCAGGCTATTTGTCAGTCGATGTAGCAGCACTCCCTTGCGAGTCAGGCTATTTGTCAGTCGATGTAGCAGCACTCCCTTGCGAGTCAGGCTATAAGATAGTCGATGTAGCAACACTCCGCGCATGATTTACAGTAAAAAAAATAAAAATAAAAACATTTTATTAAAAAAAATAAAAATAAAAACATTGTTTATATTGTTAAAAACATTCAAAATGTTATAAAAACATTCAGAATGTTTTTAAAAACATTCTGGTCAATTAAATTTGCGTTTTTGTGGTTTTTTTAAAAAACGATTAATTTGTAATTAAATTAATGGTTTTTACTTTCGTCCAACACGGAAATGTTGGACGAAAGTCAAAAGTAATTAAAAGTGACGTATGTGTTGGCGTAAGAATCACTTTTTTCCTTCCGCTCTTCCTAAAGCCAACAAACTATAGAACTATATATACATATATATATATATATATATATATATAAATATATATATATATATATATATATATATATATATATATATATATATATATATATATCTATATATATATATATATATACACACAGTGGCGGATCAAGGGGGGCTAGGGAGGGCTATAGCCCCGGCCCCACAATTTTAGGGGCCCCGATTCAAAGTAAATAATTTTTCATTAACTCTGAAAATTAAATCTTTTATTAACTTAAAAGAGTAAAAGTTAAATTTACTAAATTGTCTGAAAACAAAAGCACAAAAATAAAATAACTATCAACAAAAACGCCGCATTATATTTTTTTTCCGGTCTTTGACAACGATGGAGCGTAACTACTTATACAAAAAAAAAAATTACTAGATTAGTAGCAGCGCCTTATAGCAATAATTGAATGTAACATTTGTACAAATTGCTACAAAAACAATTCCCTTCGGAAAATTATTAATGACTTGAATAATTATATTGTTATTGAAAATGCATTAACGATTGCAATTCTACAATTCTTTTGTACTTCCGCACAAAAGAGTTCTTGTGTGAACGCATTTAATAGCTAAAGCGCTAAATTCGTGAAAAAGAAAAAAAAGAACAGTTTAACACTTTTCAGGTTATACAGTTATAATTAAAATGCTAAGAAAATATGAAAGTGGAGCTTGTAAAAGAAGATTGAAGAAAGAGAGAGAGAGGAAATGGTAGCTAAACTTCCGAAAATGACAAATTTTTTTTCATCAAACCAAACTATTATGCAATTTCCACAAACTGTAGATAAGAATAAAAACAATGAAAGAAAAGATTAAAACAATAACACGGAAAATGAGGTAGCCTGCCAAGGTCCTTCAAATAAAATTCAAGAAGTTGAAAGTGTTGAATCTACAATGCATAACAATGAGCTTGACTCAGGTACTCCAATTTTTACTATCTTTAATGATACCTCTAACATCTGCTAAACAAACAATTTACTTTTTAGGCAGTTAATATTTTTATTCTATAAATTGTCACTTATTATTTTTTTATTAGGCTTATTTATCATGATTTTTTTTCCTAGATACCATTCTACATGAAGACCCTGCTTTATGGCCATTACAATTAAAGGAAAATGAACGTATGAAGTATTTAAACAAGGGGTATGCTTTTTTTCAAAAAAAAGACTCTAATTTTGAATCTTCGAAGCGGATGTTCAAAAACCAGTACAGATATTATTCGGTTAAATATTTTTTTTGTTATCTACAAATTAAAAGCCACGACGGTAAATCTTTGATTACTGACATTTTAGATCTACTGGAAAGATATGATATTGATATAACCAATTGTCGGGGACAGGCATACGATAATGCAAGCAATATGTCTGGTAAATATTCTGGATTACAGGCACGTTTAAAAGAGCAGAGTGAATTAGCTTTTTATATCCCCTGCGCTGGACATTCTTTAAATTTAGTAGGGCAGTGCAGTGTCAGTGAGTGCATCAATTCTATCAACTATTTTGGCGTTCTCCAGAGTTTGTATTCATTTTTTGTAGCTTCAACACATAGATGGGATTTATTGAAAGGAAATCATGCTACACTCAAGCGCCTATCAGATACACGATGGTCATGTATAACAGATGCTTCAAAAAGTTTGGTAGAAAATGGATTCATGCAGCGCTATGTCATATAGCTGAGGATACAGAAGAAAAATCTGATACTCGTCATGAAGCTTTGTGTTTATTAAATAAGATCACTAAGCTAGAGTTTGCATTCATGGCTGTACTTTGGCATCACATACTTAAGAGGTTTAATGCAGTTAGCAAATTTCTTCAAAAAGTTGAATAAGATTTGCATACAGCAAGCAGTATGTTACTTTCACTAATTGACTTTGTAAAAAACTCACGAAACGACTTTACGAGATTTGAGAATGAATCAAAAAAACTTAGCTCGTTTATTGAAAAAGACTATTCTGATAAGAACAAAAGAAAGGTAATTAAAAAATTGAGCAACGGAGAAAACCAAGTTGATTCTTTAAGCGTATCCGACAAGTTTCGAGTGAATACATTTTTTGTCATTATTGACAAACTTGTGACACAATTAACTATAAGAAGTGATGGTTACAACCACGTAAATAAGTTGTTTGGATTTCTATCGAAGCTGTTAACTATTAGTACCATGGAATTGCAAGTTAGCGCGAAAAAAATTGTAGAAGGGTACTCAAATGATTTAGAAGATAGTTTCATATTTGAAATTGAACAATTTGTAACATTATTAAAGTTGCAGCCTCCGGGTTTTTTTTCGCATAAAAAAGATAAATCTGAGACTGAAAACACATTGATTCCTCTGCATGTTTTAAATTGGATTCCTATAACAAATTGCGAGGCTGAGAGATCATTCTCTGCTCTTAAAATAGTTAAGAACATGCACCGATCAACAATGGTCCATAGTCGTTTAAGTAATGGAACGGGGCCTACTACTTTTAAATAGCCCCGGGCCCCGAAAAGTCTTAATCCGCCACTGTATATATATATATATATATATATATATATATATATATATATATATATATATATATATATATATATATATATATACATATTTTACCTTCAACGTTTTGTTGTAATTTTTCAACAAAACGTTGAAGGTAAAATATGTATAATTTTTCATATATATATATATATATATATATATATATATATATATATATATATATATATATATATATATATATATATATATATATATATATACATATTTTACCTTCAACGTTTTGTTGTAATTTTTCAACAAAAAAATCTAATCTACAAGTTTGCTTTACAATAATTTTATTGCAACTTCGTATTCTGCACCACAACTTAAAATTACTTTACTGTAGATTACTACATTTTCAAAACAATGAAATTTATTGTAAATGTAGAACTAGTTTAAACTTTTTAAATAAGTTTTATTGCAATTTTCAGTATTAAAGTTTACATCTTTTACAATATATACAGCATAGTTTTTGAGTTCAGCATCTTTTTCGAAACATATTAGGAGCATTATAAACTCACTATATATTTACAAAAATATTTACAATTTTCTCCATCTATATCAACTGAAGCCACGTGTCAAATAATATCCAAATAGATCTTCTCAATATATTACCGCTATGTTATAATAAAAAAATAAAGGGTATAGAAGTCAATATTTTAATCTATCTATATAAAAATTAAATTCACAATGTCTATTAATCAAAAAATATCAATGAAAAATATATAAGTACTTTTAGATGCACAAAAAATGAAACCCTACAAGCAATAAACAATAAAATAAAGTAATAAACAATAAAATAAAGTTTTAAACAAAAAAAAAAACAGAAAGAATAAACACAAGTCTTTCTAAAATAACTAGCAATATAGTTGAAAAACTTTTTAAACTTTCAAAGCCAATGCATGCATTGTCATAATCTTGCTGCCAAGTTCAATAAATTTTTTAACTTAATTTTTTTTCTTCTTAAGGCTAAATATTTCAGGTCTGAATTTTTTAAACCTGTTTTCAAGCTTCGGTTAAAATTAATGAGAATTAGGATAAACTTTTAATTTGTTAAAAAGCTAAACTTTTAATTTGTTCATCAGTTTTAATTTGTTTATCAATTGACTTTCTCTTAAAGTATAGAATTACAATTCTTTTAGGAAAAAAGTTATTGCTAAAACTAGGGTTACTAGACATCTAGTTATTAATTAAAAAAAATAAACTTCCCACATTGTGCTCTTTGTATGTAAAAAACATTGTATGATCAGCATTTACTCTATTTTTAAAAAATTAAGATACAAAACAAATTAGGAAAATTCTTTAAATTTCTTAAACTCTAGAAGTTGTATATGTCCCGCATTATAAAAAAACAGTTTTGCTCAGCTTTACTCAAGATTAAACTCGACGTTTTATCAAAATCTTTGAGTAAAACAATGTGCTCTATTATAATATATATTATAATATCACATATATTATAATATATATTATAATATCACATATATTATAATATATATTATAATATCACATATATTATAATATATATTATAATATCACATATATTATAATATATGTGCTTTTGTGTGGATGTACTACTTACTATTGATTAAGAAAACACAATAAAAATTGGTGGTCATCATACTATGCTATCGTAACTGCACTTTGACAATTTTTTCAAGAGTTGAGCAACACAAATAAGTTTCAAGTCATTTTTGTGTTGAAAAGCTGTTGGAATTACTTGTTTTGTGACGTACCAGTTATAAATATTTTTTAAGTGATTCTGGGTAAATAGCAATTTCATATAAAAAAATTTTTTTTCAAGAAAAAACCTAATTTGCAATATATGGTTGTCAAAATAACATAACAAAATAACAGCAAAATAACACAAAATGGAATAAGTTTCCACCTTAATTTTCTACTTTGGCTCAATACCTGTAATCCACAAAGTACCTCTATAATTTCATTGAAAAAAGCTTTTGTTTCATTGTAAATTAAGGAATTTTTTATACTAAAAGCCATAGTAGGGTTTCGTGATATCATAAGTGTAAACTATTACTTAATAATTCTGTTAAACCAAGTACAGAATCATCATTTTTAATTTGAAATAAACATTAATCCACAACTTACATCATGATTTACTTTAATAAAATCTCTTGATACTTCTGTTTTGTTGAAATGTTTTTCATCAAGATGTTAAGTTTATAAGTAAACTTCAAATCTAAATTTAGAATGTCAACAAGTTTGTGCAGGAATTTTGAATCTATTACTAGAAATAAAAGTATATATATTTTTTGAATTTAAGCCTTAATTATTATTAGCTATAACTCAAATCCATGTTTAAAATGTCAACAAGCTTGTGCAGGAACTTTGAATCTATAACTAGTGATAGAAGTATATATATTTTTTGAATTCCAGCTGTAATTATGAAAGGTTTGTTACATAAGAGAGATGTTCTTGATTAAAGATGATTAAAGATTAAACATTTATTAAAGATGATTCTTCAATAAATCTAGCTGAAATTTGCTGAAAAATCAATAGAACATTTGCTGAAAAATTAATAGAACAACTTGTGTCATATGGATGTTTATTTACACTGAAAAAATTATTACTTTAAATACAGCTAATGTTAAAAAGATCTTCACATTGACTGATTATTTGCACCTTTATAAAGAGAAATTTCAGTATATGTTACAGTTTATTTTCATCTCTTAGATATTCCTCTAAGCATAAAAACTAAAGTATGGTTAGCTTGGCCATAATGTTAAGGTAATCAAACAATTCCATAGTATGAGCTTGATATGTATCATAGTTAACACTTTCAGTTATTGACATTTTATCAAGAACTAAAGCATATTTTTTTTCATGAATTTTTATTACATTCACATTAGTTTCAATAAACTTTTACAAATATTTAACAAAAATTAGTAGCAAGTTCACTTGCAGTAATTTTTTTGGCAAAAACATGGCATTTGAACGAAACCAATTTATATAACTTTATTTCTGGTAAATATATTGTTTTTGTTATTTTTTTTTTGTTGTTGTATTTTTTTTATGTTGTGCACGGTTGACTTCACGTGGTTGCATTTTCAACTTGAAATTGTTTTTGTTATGGAAAATTCCGTGTTTCCAAACAAGTTATATATATATTAACTATGATGAATCCTAATAACACAAACTTAACGTCACAAATAGTGAAAACTAATTTTTAAATGTTATTTTATTGTAAAATAATGATATAGTATCAGGTAATACCAGTAACCAAAAAGGGCATTGCCCCGGGCTCAAAAAAAAAAATCTTTCGGGGCGCCAAAGAAAACAACAAGAAGCACATAAAAAAAGGCCTTTTTAAAATAAATAATATTTTTATTTTTATTATAATTTGTCAACTATTTTATTACTTTGACTAGTCCACTGGTTAATAAAATTAAAAATATATTTCTCAATTAAGTTAAAAAGTTTTTTTCAATTAACAAAGAAATACTACTTTATTTTAAATAAGCTTTGTATGTTTCTCGGCAATTCTTGGACAAATCGTCAACCAAAATAGAACAGCAAGATCATGTTCGTTCAAAAACACCAGAATGACGTTTTTGAACGAACATGAGCAAAAGAATAATAACAACGTTCATATAAAAATTTCTTTTGTCAATTTTATAGAGGAAAAAGATCGTTAAGAGTATTAAGTTAAATATTCCCTTACCTTTTTACCTTTAAGATTTTTTGAAAGCGATAAATAAGGTGTAATAAGTGACAAATAAACTTTGTGCTTAAAGAAGACTTTTCAAATATTTACTCTGTAAAACAAATCTATTTCTGTTTTTTTGTCTTTGTTTTACTGATTTCGCGTTCCCAATGCCGAGTGAGCCAATTTACATCGAAGAATTTTTTTCATCATTTTACATCATTTTTATTTTATTTTTATAGTGGTTACAACACTCTCTCAACCCTTAAACTCCGAAACACGAATCTTGAAGAACCAAGCCGCTGCACGGAGAAACAGGTTGATATACATAAAACATGTAAAGTATTTTAAAATTCTTCTTCTTTTTTAATTGAAAAAAATTAATAACTTTCGAATTTAACTGAAGGTTAAATGAAATTTTACAATTGTTACCGTATATAGCTGAAAACCCAAGCTCTATTTCAAATTCGGCACTGAAGTCGAAGCCAAAGTCAACTTTACATTTCAGTAAACTTCGTAATCCGAATTTTTAACGAATATTCACCGATCCTTAATCATGAATACGCCTACATCAAGTCGTTGTAGAAAGTTATGTATGAGCCGGTAGCTTAAAAGAAATAACACAAGCAGATCCTTCTATCCACCCAGATTGCATGACACTATAGATAGCACCGTTCGGCCCGTTCTGAGTTAGAAGCAATACGAACATCAGTTTAAAAATTCAAATAATTAAATAGTAGCTTGTAAAATGCGGAGTTTTCCGGATTCTTAGTACACTTGTTTTAAATGCTTCTTAAAAAGAATACCCAAATTTATCATAAATATTTTTACCGTTGGCATTGAAATAAACCATGAACAGGTAAGAATGTGCCAAAAGCATCACAGAAAACAAGTATTGTGAATGAAGCCTTTTTGTTGAGAAACTGTAAAGTTTCTTAGGCCCTTTTGAACCTTTTCAACCCGCTACCTTAAATTGGCCTTGATCACAATAAAGGCAAGATTTATCGCAATTAAAAATGTGAAATGGCTTAGTCGCAAATCCATGTATGTTGTACGCATCCGCAACTTGTGCAAACCTTGAACAAAATGCCTAATAAATAATTAATACCAGGCAAGTGTAACTTTGCCGCCATCAAAATACATATTGTTTGAATTAACCAAGTATTTATTAACAACACACAGTATTTCAAGTCTAGTCAAACTAAAACTAATATCTTTCATAAATATTAAAATTTTTACTTCCACGATGCTGTCGCTCAACTTGGCGATGAAAGTTGATATTTTGAAGTCAAATGTTATAACTGCTTTCTATTTACTCTTAGCTTTGTCACCAACCTTCAAACCACGAGCCATCCATGCTTTCTCACGTAAATTCATAGATGACATAGATATTGTCGAACTTAGATTATTGTAAAAACCAGATCAGTCGGTAATAAGAACCGTATGCATCACGTGACGTTTTTTCTTATACTGATTGGTCTGGATTCGCGGCTAAAGGCATCATGGTTTAATGCCACGTTTTTTGTTGTTGTTGAACAAAATTGTTTTTAGTTGGGTAATGTTTTGTTTTTTATTATCTTAGAATATCCATGCTTGTATCTTATTATAAAAGAAATATATTAAACCAAAGTTTAGTCTGATTCTTAAAGAACACATTCGTTTCTTTAGATATATTAACTTGCAAAAGAACTATTTTAGTTCTTTGCAATATATATTATTGTTTTGTAATTAGTTCATATTAGTGATATAAATTTACCTGTAATTTTTGAAATAAAAATTCACCTAAAAATTGAACGGTAAATTTTACTTTAAAACAGGTTAATTTTGAAATTATAAACAAATTCTTTATTCAAATAAAATACGATGGTGGAATCCATTATAAAAATGTCAAAATTTACTAGGAAAGTTATTGATAAATTTTATATTTGCAACACTAGTTCAAATTTACATAGTGAGATTTTTCAAATACCAACATTTCGCAATATTCCTGCTAATTGTCTCATTCGTTGTTTATCTATGAATGACCGAAGTATTTCAGTGTATTTCAAAGTTTCACTAATTTTCAAAAAAAAGTAGCTAATGTTTAAGAATTAAGGATTCTTTTCTTGTACATAAAATTTGTTAAGTGATTTTTAATAAAACGAAGGTTATCGTTTAATTTAATACTTTGCTTATTTTAGATTTTAATAGTATGCTTTTTCAAGAATTGTTTTTTTGCTAAATATTTATTTCAGCAGGTTGCCAATTAACATTTATTTTTTTTATAGATTCATATTTACGAAGTAATAACAAATATTTTTCAAGAAAAAAAAAGTTGGTAAAATTTGAGATTTTTATGCTTTTTATATATTTTTTCTTAATTGACCAAACGTACACGGTGACCGATCTTATGCAATTTTACGGTAACACAATTTGCAAAGATTCCGCTTTTTTACAAATAGTTCTATGTCATATTAACACGAACATAACTGGTAACAACGGTAAAACATAACGCCTTTCATAGACAAAAGAATTTTAAAATAATTTCGGGGAATATAACGCTCAAGACTTGTTCTTTACTAACATAACGCTTGATTTTTCACTTACAGTTATATTTTTTACAGTGTAGAAGAAACATTTACTCCGCTAAAGATTGATTAATTTATTAATGTCACTTAAAGTTCAAATATCAATAATTTTAAAAATTGCTTAATCAATGGGTACAAATTTATTTCGTCGAATGAACCTAATTTTCTTTAAAACTTCATTCTTTTGCTTTTAATACAAAAGATGTTCACCATCTTTTTTTTTACTGTACTCTGATTTTAATGAGAGTAGATTGTGTGAGCTGAACAAGATGCTGTGATTATTTATGAGGGGGGTATACCAACAGTTTAGGCTTTACTAATGCAGTCCTAAAATCTAATTTTTGTAAAATTTTCCCACCCACCCCTAGCCTAATAAGCTAGGGGTGGGTGGGAATAACTCCCTATTTATTAAGTTTTACTTGTTATTATTAAAGAAACTCAAAGCTAAAAAGAAAAAAAAACCTTTTAGTGTAAACCGGCGTAGAAAATTAGAAAATATTTACTCACTGAAAAAAATTCCTACCTAGCCGTTCAAGACCCTACCTTGTAATAAGCACATTAGAATATAAATCCATTAAGTAAATGTATGCCTGCGTTGTTGCTATTCATAGTCAACTTTAACATGGCTTTCGTTGATCTCGGTCACGAAACTTTCTTAGTTATATCTTATGACTTTGATATTTCTAAATTTAGTGCAAAGCAATGTAAATTCATATCGCGAACAAAGATTTCAAAGCAAAACATCGTTTTATTTCTCTAAAACATGACCCTGCTCCCCCTCTAATTTACTATTCTGTTTAGAAGAACAGAAAACTTTTTTTCATATCACAATAATATCATCACTTCGTCTTTTACTATAAATACAACTTTCATATACATATAATAAAAAGCTGGAGCAAGAAGGCATGTCTACACCTGATTTCAAAATTAAGTGTTGTCAATGCGAATGAAGCAGAACCCATGCACATATATAATCAACCAACAGTAACATCTAGCGCCTAATACTTTCCGCATATTTTAAACTAAATTGAAAAACTAACTAATATGAAATAATATTTACTTCTTTCATCGGCTATAATTTAGTTGGAGTATTTCGCATTTTACTCTACAAAAGTAGAGTAAAATACAAAAAGGTTGACATTGGAACAAAACAGCATGCATAAAAGCCGCTACAAAAACTGCCAGAATTTTTAATCTTAAATCTGCAAAATCAATAATCATCAATCATTGCAGAATATACTTTTGCAATGAGTGTTGAAGGACGTTAAGGTAAATCAAAGATAAACCAAATGTTAACTTTAGCTAAGGTTAGATTGTCTGTAAAATCTTAATATAATCATTTTATAAAAAAAAATTCATGAGTCGCATTTACGAATTATAAAGTAAATATTGAATCATTTATTTTTACAATATGATTATAAAAAAGGAACCCGTGCAAAAAAAAAAAAAAAAAAAAAAAAAAATAACAACAAAAAAAAAAAAAAGTCAGAGAATTTCCTTGATGAAGGATTGACGTAAAAAAACAACAAAAAACATGAAGTCTTGACATTAATATCAAATACAAAACATTCAGGAAGAATTCTTTAATAACTTTTAACAGAGTTTTTGCATTTTTAAATATGCATGCATTTGTCAACTTGAAATAAAATATTTTTAAAAACCAAAAATAACAGTAGCGAAATAATTACAAAATAAAAAAAACAACAAAACAAAAAAAATAAACAAAACTACTATAAACACATTTGATAAAGTTTGTTATCTCTTGAATTAAAAAGAATCAGAGATAATTTCTCACGAATAATTTAGCTAAAGAAATTTGAACAACATATTTTTTCCTTTTGCAGTAACGAATAATAAAATCTAGACATACGTTGAAATTTAACGATTTTTAATAGTTAACTAAGTTATACGTGAGATTTTAAAATATTAAAATAAACATCTTATGAAAACAATATCGACAAAAATCTTTCGTAACTAAGCTGAAGATGAAACAACCTGAAAATAAATAATAATAATAGCGTAGAAGAATTAAATTTATTCAAAAAAACTTGAAAACAAACTAAAAAACTTTTAAACGGACTAAAATTTAATTATCTTTTGATAATTTATTAAACTAAAGTTAAGAATTCATGCTATTTGTATTTCAAATACTTCGTAAATATGATTAGTACTTTTTGTTTGATGATTTGCAAAAACATGTTTGTAAACAAACATGTTTGGCAAAAGATTTTCTAAATATATGCTCGCCAACAACAACTCATTCGTAATAGAGCTATTATAAACATGCCTGTAATAGATCATTCAAATAATTTATTTTTAAATTCAAGTATTTATTTATTCAAGCATTTATTTATTTTAAATATATCCTTTTTCCTTCCGGTAGATATTTAATTTTAACCTCCTTAAGTGCAGAAGTATTACTTTCATGTCAAAGATTTTTACAGTAAAACTATACCGACACTTTAACTCTTATTTGCAAAAAACTATGTAAAAGATGATCATTTAAGATTTATTATCAATTCATTAAAATTATAGGCGATATCTTTTTATTAATTTAAAGTTTTTTACACTCGATATCTAATATATTCTCATCGCTTTCGACAATTATATTTTTGACCAACAGGGTGAATAAAAACAAAATATACTTAATAAAGATGTTTAAATATTCTTTCCTTCTTTCTTTTCATTAAAAAGTATTAATTTCCCGTTAGCTTATAGCCATGCAGAATTTGGTCTCACAACGGAAAAAATTATTATAAAGAAGTGATATATATATATATTGTTGGAAAGCTTTTTTTTTCTTCTTCAAAATAAATAATTGTCAATTTTTTTTAATTTAGGGAAAAGTTGTGACATTACTAAGTCTACGTAATGAAGCACAAAACGAGTACCTTTTGCCTGAAAAATAACATTTTATTAAGTAAATGCAATATATTTCTTATGTTATTTACGTCTAAGTAATGTTATTTCATTTTCTTATTTGAAAACAAAACAATAATAAGTAAAAGTAGGGCTGAGAGGGATTCTAATTTAACAAATTTTAAAAAAATTTCACGATGTACAAATAAAGCAAATATTCCACTATCTTAATTCTTTTAAATGCGATTATTCGGTAAATTCTTAAATTTTAAATGCGATTATTCGGTAAATTTACAGAGACAATCTTAAAACATATTCACAAAGAAAATTATCTTGAAAACCCTTAATAGCGCAAGTTATTGAATCAATGGTGTCACCAGCAAAGTTAGTGATGGGTCCTGCTTTGGAAAAGTTAAGTGCGAACGTGATAGTCGTATCTGCATCAGAATGACAATCATACACCTTTTTCTCTTTATATAAGTTTTTAGAATTCCAATAAAATTTTTATTGTTGGCAAAGTTGTAGAAAATATATTACTATCAGATGGACTACTTTTTGTGTATTTCAACTGCATATTGTGTTAAAAACCCACGCTTTATAGGCGTAGTGTCTTTTCGTATCAAATACTCTTTGACTAACTTTATGACAACTTAGAAATTGAATGTACTTATCAAAGATGATATTAAATATTTTACTCTTGTTCCAATCGCAGCACGATGAAAAGGAGCTTCCATCGTCAATTCTAACTGAAGTAGGAGCACAGGGCATAGCTCCCACTGTTTTTTTTAGGTGACTAAAAAAAACAGTGCGAGTAATATCATTGTATTTTTAAGAATTGCGAATAAAACCATCTTTGAAAAGAGACATAATTAAGTCAGTTCGTAGTAAAATTAGTCTTCAATTTCGCTGTCTGGTATTTTCGTAACAATAACTGATTAATGCAAAATAATGTCAAGTGATCAAACTATTTTTATTGTTGACTTTGATATTTGAGTAGAGTCCTTGAAGATTTTTGAGTCTTTTACTTTTCTTAAAGGAGGCTTCTGTGCATGCCATGCAATTTAATTGTACATGCATTGACACACCAATGGTTTCATAACAATTACAAGTCACCTGATTAATCTTATCTACAAGTCCTTAGTCCATATTTTTTTTTAAATTCTGTTTTACTCCCAACAAGGCTGCAAGCAACCGCTAATAAGTTGGGAGTTACTAGAGAAAAAAAAGAATAAATTTATAAAGCAAGGAAATGGTTAAAAGAAGTCATGAAAAGTTGAAGATTGTATGAGTCGGAAAAACATGAAGAAGGGAGAGTTCCAAAGGGTTGGAGTGCAAGGAAACAACTAGACAAATAAAAGTTTGTAGAGCATAGAGGGACAGATACAGTGAAAGAATGAGACTTTGCTGAATGAGTCAAACGAGAAAGTTTTAGCAGCAACCATGATAGCATTTCTAGAAAAATACTATCATGGTTGCTGAGCAGCAACCATGATAGTATTTCTAGAATACTAGCACCTTTGAGCAGCAACCATGATAGTATTTCTAGAAAAGAGAAAGAGATGCAACTTTACGATGATGGGAAAGAGGCTCAAGCTTAGCAAATAGAGCAGGTCCAACTAAGTTTACAATACATTTTTGGACCTTGTCTTGTAGAGAAAGAGCATCATTAGAAGAACCAGCCCAAATATGATAACAGTATTCCATGCTGTTATAATTCCTTTATTTTTATCGGAATGTCAACAGTATTGCAATAGTTTTTTGCAGTAAATAACTGAGTTAAGTTGGTCTTAAAATCTACAAGCCAGGGTGAGCCCAATACTGTTACAGAAGTGAAATCAGCTGCCTGCTCTAAGTGATTGAAAAGAGAAGACTTTTTTTCAAGACAGGAGTATAAATTTGAGTCATCAGCAAAAAGAGCTACTTTGGATGTAAGGTTGTCAGGAAGATCATTAATATAGATAAAAAACAAAACTGGACCAAAGATGGAACCTTGAGGTACCCCAGAAGTTACTGGAAAAAAAGAAGTATTGGCCTTCGAAAATGACTTTAATAAAGCGGTTAGAAAGAAATGATTTGATAATCTCAAAAACTTTTCCAAGTGCACCATATGAAGAGTGAAAACTGTATTGATTGTCTGACAATAAGCTATTTGATTTAAGATGAGATTTAAAAAATTTGTTGATCAAATACTCAAATACCTTACTAATAACAGACTGATTGGACGATAATTGAAGGGGTCAGAATGTTCTCCGGAGTTTTTTGAAGATTGGAACAGATTTTTCCAGCAGGCAGGAAAACAAGACTCAGTCGAGCACTTATTAAATACCTTATAGTGAATTGAAGAGAGCTCTGGAAAACAATTTTGTAAGACTATGATAAGAATGTTGTCTAGATCACAAGCTGTAGAAGAGTTTAATAGAGACTTAAGCAACCGAAGCTGGAGTTATTTAAATGTCTAACAATGGGTTAACCTGCTTAATTGGAATGGAAGGACAAGAATGGCCATAAGATTCAAGAGTCAAATTTGAAGAAAAGTTCTTCAAATTTGACTCTTGAATGGGTTAACCTGCTTAATTGGAATGGAAGGACGAGAATGGCCATAAGATTCAAGAGTCAAATTTGAAGAAAAGTTCTTTGCAAATAGTTGTCTTATCCTTGGGAGAGGTTTTTGTAGTGATATTATTTTTCATTTTTTTGTAACTGTCAATAGATGCTCTATTGATTGAAAAAATTTAAAGTGTATGAAACATAATTCAGGCTTGGTCTGAAGTAAGTGCAATCACACTCACACGCTCATGGGCATAGATTTCCATTCAATTAAAAAAGGAAGTTTGATACCATCCAAGAAATTTAATTTAGAATTTTTTTAAATATCAAATTAATTTTTGTAAAATATTAAAAAAAATTTAAACTGAATACTTAGTACTAAAAGACTGTTTTGTAGTGATCGACCGATATTGGAATTTTGCCGAAATTTCGGTTTCGGCATTTCTCATCCGAAAGCGAAACCGAAATTTCGGCAAAACTTTTATTGAAATTCAAACAGAAATTTCGGCACAACCTAAATTTTTTAAAAGTAAAAAATAACGTGTTTAAACAATGCTCTTTTGATATTTGTTTTATTAAGAGTTGATTTGTTGTTATAAATGAAATGATGTAAATTAATAATTAAGAATATAATGTAAAATGTTAACTTGTAATTAATTAAAAAAATAATTTTTGAAATGTCAACAAAATTTTATTAAAACAAATTAAATTTTTTGTAAAAACGCTACAATGTTTTCAACAAAATTTGTTACAGAAAAAAACACGTTTACATTTTATATGAACGACGTTTATAGAATAAATTATAGAATTAGATTATAAGCGTTTATAATCATAAAATATGCATAACTTTATAAATTAAAAAAATAAATATATTAGATAGGTATATTAATATATTTAATATTTATATTAATATATAATATTTATATATAAAAAATTAATTAAAAATCTGTCAACAAAGTTAAATTTGAAAAAAATTAATTATTATTTTAATAATGCTTTTTGAATTACGGTTTTTGGTTTGAAGTTGAACCAAAATTTTGGTTCAACTTCAAACCGAAATTTCGGTTTGAACCGAAACTTAAAAACTACCAAAATCGAAACTTAAAAACTACCAAAATCGAAATTTCGGTATCGGTTAAAATAACAATTACTTATGATAAAACAAAACATAAAACAAAGTTTCTACTAAAAATGTAATTTCAATTATGTTTCCTCTGATTCCTTGATTAATAAAAAAAAAAATAATAATGCGCAAATGATATTTTTAAATTAAAAAAAAAAACATATTTATTCATTATTAAAAATAAACTTATTCATTGCAATTATTTTGAAAATGTCCGGAAAAGCTATGAGAAAAATAAATGAAAAGATTTAAATGTAAAAAAAAAAAAAAAAAAAAAAAAATACTGTTGGAAGAAAAAATGTTCTTAGTTACGTACAACAATTACAAATAACAAAATAAGAACTTCAATCTTTAAATTTAATGAATACTTAAAACAAAGAAGACAATTGCGTTATGAAACACTACTATAAAAACTACTGTTACGTAAAACAAGATATTTACAAAAATAAATTATTCATTAAAGGTGTGCAAAACTCGACGCTTCGAGTTCGAGTTTATCAAAAATTGAACTCAAATTGAATGTGTTTAGTTAATCGTATATAATTTGAAGTTCGATATTTAAAAAGTTGCTATAAAACCATATTAAAATGCTTTAAAAATTCACTGTAAAATTATATTAAAACGCTTCAAAATGGAGGACGAGAGAGTAAGGAGTGTTATTAGGAATTATTTTGATAGGCAAAAAATTAACGATACTATTTTTGGTTTTAATAAAATTGGAAAATAAAGTCAAAAAATATCTTGTCCTACTCCGTCTACAACTGGTTTATGTACTCACCTGAGAAGTTATCATAAGAAGGAAACAGCAGAGTGTAATAAAAAGGCAAAAGAAGCAAAAAGAATGAAAAAGGAAGAAAATAAAGCTGGAAAACAACTGCCAGTTAGTGTCACAGATCTGTGGGCTACGAAAACAGCATGGACGTCTGATTACGAAAAAGCTAAAAAAATAACAAGAGCTATTGGGTGCATGTTGGCTTCTAATTACCTGCCGTACGATTTCGTAGAAGGACAAGGTTTTCAGGCAATTATAAAATTGGTTGTTAATCAGTATCATATTCCAAGCAGGATAACTTTTCCTCACAGTATTATGCCAACTATGTATAAAAATTTGAAACAAGAAATGATTGATTGCATTACTGAGTTTGTTGGCATGCCATCCAATTGCTTTTCCACAGACATATGGTCTTCTCGTGCACTGGATTCCTATATATCATTTTGTTTGATATATTTTACTGCTGATTTTCAACTGCGATCATATACACTGGAGAATAAACGGTTTGTGGCTGTGTCACATATGGGCGAAGCAATATTAGAATCTCTTGGGAAGTCAATTGAAGATTGGTTGCTACCAAGAGCAGTACCAATATACGTTCTTCGAGACAATGGTAGTAATATAAGAGCAGCCATGAACATGAGTCAAAACTTTATGGACTTACCTTACTTTGCTCATACACTTCAATTATCAATTAATGATGCAGTATCCGAAATTGAAGGGATGATTAGTATGATAGCGAAATGTAAAAAAATCATCTCGCACTACCATCACAGTATTCAATCATCTAAATTGCTGCATGCACAACAAAGGCAATTAAAATGAGATGAATGTGGGCTCATAATGAGTGTATCAACGTGTTTGAATTCAGACTACTACATGATTCAACGTCTTATGAAAGGGAAAGTGCCCTTATCAGCCAAAATCGCATTAACTGGTAAGGTGGAGAGTCTCACTACAATCAAATGGAAACTTGCCAAGGGTTATGTAAAGATTTTAACTCCTTTTGAACAGGCTAGCAGAGAGTTGCATGGTGAAAGTTACTCAATGTTATCTGTACAAATACCAGCTCTGCATGGATTACACCAGAAATAGCAAGGTTTCATCAGGGATATTGCAAATAGAGGCTCTGGAATTGAACTGGCGCGGAGACTTGTGGCATCTTTAGAAAGAAGGTTTCTTTTTTTTGACAAGGTAACAAATAATTATTAATATACCGAGACTCGGTATATAAGTGTTTATTTCAGTGTTTTATTAATCTTTTTTTGACATTTACTGTCATTATCAATTACGCACTAATTTTTAATTACCTATTTCCACAAAAGGCTTTCTTTAACTTCAATTGCATTACAGACCATGGTCATACTTATCTAATAATTATTATCTAATTATCTATATTCCTTGAACTATTTGACAGTTTCTGTAATATTTTATTAGGTTCAGCCAGATACAGTTTGCACACTGGTAGATCCCAGGTACAAGTCACTTAACTGCAAACAACCTGAGAAGCTGGCGGCCAACTTATCAAAGCTTTGTGAATTACTCAATGAACTTTCAACAGTACCACGTTTAGGACCAAAACCAGTCCAGTCTCAGCACTCAGTGACGGGGTCTACACTAGAAACACAACCAACAGGCTTGTGGGAACCCCTCGACAACATGATGACAGCAACTGCAACCAACGACAATGTTGCTGATGCTGATGTGTCAAGCACAAGTGCGCTTGATGATGATGTGAACACATACTTGAAAGATATGGCAAATGGACGCAATGGTTGTCCACTGACATGTTGGAGACAAATATAAGTCAATTTTCTTGTCTTGCTAAGCTTGCTTGATCACTTCTGGCAATCCTAGCGACCAGTGTTAATTCAGAGCGTCTGAACCTAACATCTGGGAACATTGCTTCCATTAAACACTGCAGTCTTCTATCAGAGCATGTAGAAGAACTTACCTTTCTTCATAAAAATTTGTAGACTTATAGCATTAGGATAAGTATGGTTTGTTGACATTTTATACAGTATGATGACATAAATGAATTGAATGTACACTTTTACTAGTTAGTTTAGTAATTTCGAACTCAATCGAATTTTTGCAATCGAAGATAAAAAACCTCATCTCACACAGCTCTTCTATTCCTTCATTTATTGCAATTTGCAGAAAAAATGAGAAAATAAGATTCAAAGAAAAGAAAAACAAAGTGAAAAAAAAAGTACAGTTGAAAGAAAATATGTTCTAAATACAACAATTATTATATATCGTATTATAAAAATATTACATTAAATATTTTTATTAAAATAATAAAATAAAAACTTCAATCAATTAAGAAAAAAGGATTTTTACCACCAGTAAAAATATAAGTAATCTAAGTAAAGCAAAAAAACGAATAGATCTAGTTTACGTAATTTAATATTCATCAACGAAGCAAACTAATGTACCATATCGTAAGCATTAAAATATTTAAAATGTTTTTTCAAAATTTAAATGATTTTGAAAACTTTTAGTGGACACATTTTCCAAATAAAATCCTGATTATTTGTCAAATCCTATTTCTGCTAGCGCAGATGTATTTTTAATACATTGTTTCCAGTTTAGGTTCTTGACTCAATGCATGGATTTTGCTAGTGTCTCTGTTTTTATGACTAGGCAACTCATTCTATTATCTCCTAATACAGCTCTAAAACTAAGTTTTATGGTTCTGAGGTCGGTTGGTAGTCAGGTGTCCAGAACTCTGTGCTAGCTCTCAGAGAGGCTGATTCCATCAACAGCTGAAAAATATTAGAGTACTAACAGTGCCATGTTGCACATGGATGGTGTCCCTGTTCATACTTTTTATGTGCATTGTTGAGGCCACATTTGGAGCCATTTGTTATGGCTTAGGGTTTATTAATAGTAATAAGGCAATTGCTTGAGCTATTAAGCAGTGCACTGATTACTATCTATGCTTTGAGTCAAGTTCTTTAACAAATTTAAAAATGAATAAAGTACCAAAACCTATAAAACACAGAAAACCATCGTCATCACTAAGTTCTCTAAACTTATCATTCACTAATATTTGTGTTCTTCGAAGTAACTTTTTTCAGTTGAGTCTTATCTCTTGCAAAGTTCAACAGACCTACTTGCATTTTGTGAGACTAATTTGAGTTCAGCTGTCTCAAGGTGCTGATGGTTATCTTCCTTTAATTCGTAAAGACTCCAACAGTCACATGCTTGGCCTGGACATTTACATTCGTAAGAATTCACCCAATTGTCGGGAAGCTAGATTTGAATCCACAGACTATTCTTTCATGTGTTTTTGTTTAGCACCACTTCACTCTATCGCCTTTCTTTTTGTTCTATACTTCTCTCCTTCATCTCAAGACTGCACTCTTTTTGATGTTATTTCTGATCATACTGACCAAACCCTCTCTCTTTATCCATCAGCCAATATTGTTGTTGTCGGTGACTTTGAAGCTCATCACACTGAATGACTTGGCTCTAGTGTCAGTGATTCTGCAGGCATAAAAGCCCACAACTTTTGTCTTTCTCAATCCCTAACTCAAATAGTCAACTTTCCAACTCACTTTCCAGACAACCCAAATCGTTTACTTTCTCTACTTAACTTGCCATATCTGGAGCAGATCTACTAATGATGCCCTTTCTTTTTTAGACAAGGTGCAAAAACGCATTGTAAACATAGTTGGACCTGCTCTTGTAGCCAACCTCCAACCATTATCACATCATCATAACATTGCTTCTCTTTCACTTTTATACAAATACTATAATTGGCACTGCTCTAAAGAGCTAGCGTCTCTTAAGCCATCTACTAAAATTCATTCTTATGTTACTCGTCATTCAATTAAGTCTCATCCTTTTTCTGTGACTGTTCCTAAGTGCTCCAAAAACTCTTATTTGTCTAGTTTGTTTCCTTGAACATCAGTTCTTTGGAATTCACTTCTTCATTTTGCTTCCCCGATTCATATAACTTGCAATCCTTTAAGTTGTCTGTCAATCGTTATCTTGTTCTACAAACTTTATTTTTTCTCTTCCAGTAACTGCCAACTCTTATAGTGGTTGCTTGCAGCTTTGTTGGAAACGAAGATGTAAAAAAAAAAAAATGCCTAGAATATTAGCTTATAAAAATTAAATGATGAAAAGAAGCAAGTATCAACTCTTGATGAGGAAATCTAAATAAATAAGGACTATATCAAAGGTTCCTAAAATAGTTTAGTATCAAAGGTTGGTAAACATATGCTAAAATAGGTCAAGGTATTTAAAAAATGAACTCTTAAAAATAATATTCTTTATAACTTTTGTAGAACAGATTTAGGAAAAAAATGGTTTCTAGACAACAAAAAAGTTCTCTACTTATAGAACAAAGCTGAGATTAGTTTAAAATCATGTCTTTCAAGGGTTTATTGTTACAGCAAAAGAAGTAAATTACATTGTTTTTACACAAAAAATTTTTAATCAATTTTTTTTAATCCTTCTAATCAATTTTTCCCTTGTGAAAACTTGATTAGAAGTAGAAGCATTATTATGTCTTTTAAGGTTCTAATGTTAAATTAAAAAAACCTAATAAATTAATAAAATTATTTTAATAAATCAATACTTGCTCTTTTAATTTATACCTCAAATTAGGGATTATTGAAAAATTGAATCTGATTTTCTCCTGGATGACAAGAGTATCAGGATATAATTGACAACAACCTCTTTTATATAACAAGCAGAGATTATCTTTTAACTCTATACGCTTATAATATAAGTGTTAAAATTTATTGTATGATCATAATTAAGTGTAACTAAAGTTTCAAAAAGAAAATTAAAAAAAAAAAAAAAAAACTTACAGCAAACTGTCAGGAACTATTTGAACTGTCTTGAGTCCTATGTTCATGTGTTAAATCTATTTTATTAGGCGAAGTTTTATTTGAATTAGATAAATTAGGTGAAGTGTTACTATTTGATGATAGTAGTCGTTTTTCATAACCACCTTTAGATTGCATAGAGTTTTGAACCTGGTGGACCTATTAATAATCAAAAAAAGATCAACTTATTAATTATTAAATAAATTCAGGTTTATTATGAAAAAAAACATTTAATTACTTTTATATAGAATAATAAAACACTTTAGGCTTAATATTAAGAAGTTTTTACTATTAGTGGCTGGTCATCTCTGATAAATTAAAAATCACCATAAAACACAAAATATATGATTCTTAATGTTGCTTAATTTGTTGGTAAGCAGTTATTAACAATCAACCACTTGATAAACAACTTTTGATTTTGTAACAAAAAAAGAATTAAAAATTTAATTTTATAATCTCGATATTGTTAAATCTAAAAGATTTAATGTCATGAAAAGTTATTATCATTTAAGATAACTTATATATATAGTTTTTGAAATTTCATACAAATAACATACAAAGCAATAAAAATTGAGAAAAAAAAACAAAAAAACAACTAATTATGTAAATAAAAAATGTTTTAATACAAATCTTAGTCTAAACTTAATTATATTGATCCCATAATTACAGTAATATTACTCTAAGTAAGTAATAAAAACTCAAATAATTATTAAAATAAAAACTTAGTGATTAGCAATTCAAGAGTTTAAACAAAAAAGCAAACCAATTTTGTTTTTATTTTAACAATAGGGAAAATACAACATTTCAAAACAATTTTTTTTCACATATAAAAAAATGTCAATTAATATTTCAAACTGTTTCAACATATTCTTTACAAATAATTGAGGTCTTTAAAGTAACTTTTCATTGGTTTAACTGAAATTTTGTAACACATTCACTTACTGGTACTTTATGCTTAACAGGTTTGGGGTCAAGCATGTATTTGAAATTGTATTAGTATTTGGAAGTTTTTAGCTAAATTGGCGTATTTGTATTTGATTAAGAAATTTCTTAAGTATTTGCATTTGATTGAAATGTATTTGTTACAATGTTTTTCAAAAAACACAACAGTTAACTAGGTTGACTTAGTGCCCCCCCCCCCCCAAAAAAAAAAAGAAAAAACACTAAGATTTTAATTTTTTTCATTTTTGACACTAAAATAATTTAAAAATTTGTTTTTTAGGGATATTTGTCAAAAGACTTGTTTTCATTAATGTATTTGTATTTGATCAAACACATTTGACCTTGATGCTTAAAAAGCTTTTACCTATTTTTTTCGCCTCAAACATGAGCAAATTAAAATTGTTTCCTGAAATAGATTATTCTCAAAATAAATAAATTTCATGGGATACAACATAGGGTTTTAGGTGTCCTTCATAGCACCTGTACATTAAAAACAAAATTCTGATTGTTTCTTTTTAGTCTTAAAATAGTCAAAAGTTGATATTTTCAAAAATCTAGAAAATAGTGTTTAAAAAAATCATTTTTATCATTTTAATGATAATATATCATTATAAAAAATAAAAGAAACCCACAAGAATATTTGTTGTCTTTTTCTTCAAAATATGGTTAATTTAATTATTATATTATCACTCCATTGACTAGTTTTAAATTATCACTCCATTGACTAGTTTTAAATTATCACTCCATTGACTAGTTTTAAATTATCACTCCATTGACTAGTTTTTAACTACATGAGTGACACCTAACCTTATTTATGTGAGTTTATAAAATATTATTGTAAATTTTCATATTTTATGGTTAAATAAATGGATTAACTTAAAGCTTATTAGTGGCATGCAGGCCCCAGAGGCTATGTGAGAATCCCGTATAGGAATGAAGCTTTTTATCTAAGAAGGGTCTTTTAGAAGAAAAAAAATTTACTTTATTTTTTAAATGATCAACTAATAATTTTTTATTTATTTCATTTTTCATTATTCATTTTCATTTTTCATTTCTTCATTCAATTTCATTATTCATTTCATTTACAAATTAAATTTTTTAACTATCTGATTTAAAATGTAAAACTTTGAAAGTATATTAGTATTTTGCATAATAACATACAAACATATCTAACATTGACCTCAAAAATAATAGCAAAAAATCTTTATTACCTCACATAGATCGCTTTTAACGAATGAAATAAACTTAAGAAACTGCGTCAAAGGTTGAATTAAGCAATAATGACGATCAGATAGGAGCTTGCAATGGTAAAAATTTTCAATTAAAAGAAATCGCGATTGCTGATTTTTAAGTATTAAAAAAATATTGCTTGTAAAATAAATAGTTTTTTTAATTGTATCATTTTAACAATAAAACAATTTTGTTTTAAATTTAATTATTGCTTTTTTCATAATTTATTTTCAATAATTCTTTACATTAAATGCGAATCTGTTAATGTAAAACGATTAATAATTTAATAGCAATTTCTGTAATACAAAGTACATGTTTGCAAAAAAATGCTTTTTTGCAAACATGTATTTGTTTTGAGGATGATATTAGATAATGGTTTCATTCTATTGCGGAAACTACTAATATACTAAGTTGAACACTTTGCTTTATTGATCATTTTTAGAATTTAGTTGAATTTTATTTTCAAAAGGCTTTTCTAAGATAAATACCTTTAGATCAATGTAGTGCCAGCATGCCTCTGAGTCTAGTTTGTTTTATGGTATCAGATAAATGCAGACACAAAGTTTTTAAGTTAAGAGATATATATCATTGGGTGATTGTCAGTGCTAGTAAGTAATAAGCATTTTATGAGTAAATATTTATAAATATATACTTTTATCTTTACTTTTATTACTAATTGACTAATTACAAACATTTAAACTTTTATATATCTGGGGTGTACATTCGAACATTTGGTTGGTCCCAGAAGGGGTGCCTGAAAGTAACCAGTTCATTAATTTTGGTCATCCCTGACTTTTTGAGTTGCTCGTTGCTATTTTTTATAAATATTTTTGCATTTATTTTTTAGCGATTTTCTCACATTTTCTATTCATTTTTCATTATAGGGCTAGGTGTAGACTAGAAATAAATTGTGCAAATAAAAGTAATATTGTAAACTATTAATAACATTCACTTCTCTATTTTCAGATAAAACATTTGCTGATATATATGCCATTAGGTTTTTCATGTAAATTGAGCGCCTATTTAATTAAAAAATTATGCGCCTTTTTTTTTACAACAACAAAGTATTGACAAATATAAAAAAACAATTTAAAAATACTTCAAAACTCTTTGCTTTTAATGTGCTGTAATTATTAAAATGTTATTTGTTACACGAGGTTAAAAGCTATTGATATTTTGAAAGTATTCTAAAGAACCGTGTTGTAATTCAACTCAATTTTAAACTACGATTAAAGTTATTTAAATTAATTTAACAAAAACTATTATTACCTTTACACTTTACAAAAAAGTTTTGCTTAACTGAACGCTTTTGACATTCACAGAAAAAGGAGCTGCATAATGTCTCTTAACAAAGTCTCTCGAAGTATTTTTTTTTGTGTTTGGCAAACTTAGTTTTACTGTTTATCTCTAAATCCTTAAGTAGAATTTGTAAAAAAATAATAATAAAATAGTATTTTTGTTTAAACACTTTTTTGTTTTTCTTTAGGAAGTATTTCATCAAACACATTTAAAAGCTGATATAATTTTCTTATATTCTAATTAATAATAGAAAATGTGGAACACAAACTTTGACAATCAACATTAAAAATTAACTTTTATTATTATTTTAGTTACTTTTCTTGTTATAGAATTCTTGAAGAAAAAAAAATGCCGATAAAAATCAATAGTCGACCTTTCAGCCAACTTTATTGCATCAAAGACATAATCGCACTTCACATAATTTGGTTATCTGGTACCGTCAGACGATCACACCTTGGCTTTTATATATATATATATATATATATATATATATATATATATATATATATATATATATATATATATATATATATATATATATATATAAAATATTATAAGTAACTTTGCTGCTAAGAAACTCTAAGTTAATTTTAATTTTAATATCAATAACATGGCGTCTTTATTGATATCAAAAACTAAATACAATCATTGCAATCTAAGTACAGTTCTAAAATGGCAAAAGATTTTAATTCTTAAAGTCTTAAACTAGGAAAAAAAAATTATTAAAATTAAGAAAAAAGAAAAAAATTCCTTTAAAATTAAAACAAAATTTAAAACACTCAAACTCGAAGCAAAATTTACTTTTTGTTACATTTTTAACTGCGTTTGAAATAAATTACTTTAAAACTTATCTTTTGAAACACTTTTACAAATTACTTCTAATTATTGTTTAATAAATTAACAAATTTTATTCAAATTGTTGAAAAGTGAAATTAAATTATTGAAAAGGAAAAAATATAATATTTTTAATATTTTATAAATTGAAAAAATATATTATTTTTTTAATATTTTATGAATTGTATAAAGATTTTTTTTTAAAAATTGGAATTAAAAATTTTTTCCAATTTTTTGAAAAAAAAAAAAGAAGTTATTTTTGATCATTTCATTAGCAACCCTCGGATGCCGACCTGAAAGTGATTGAGGTCGGCAAAAAATTGCCAACCTCCTTTCTATGTTTTATGGTCACACCTTTGTGTCAAATAATTATTGCCAACCTCAAAAAGATTGAGGTTGGCAAATTATTGCCGGCCTCATTTTTCCTAATTCCGAGGGTTGCATTAGTAAGTTGAATTTATGAAAAAAAGTTTCTAAACAATTTTTTGTAAAAATAGAACCAACAAAAAAAAACAATTAAATCATTCCATTGCAATGAGAAGATTTTATAAGCGTGGTCAGTTACAACGTGCGATCGCATGCCATTCCAGTCTGAGCCTGCTTTTATGTTTGCATTTTAAAAATTTATGTATGGGTAAGTATATCTTATGAGTACTTAGGTGCACATAAAGTGTCACTGGAAATATTATACTGAAATAAAGACAGACAGGGCATACATACATATATCAGTATATACACCATATATACATATCAGTATTTACATCATGCATACATATCATACATATAAATTCAGTCTTTACAGTCATGCATACATATCATATATATAAATTCAGTCTTTTGCAGGTAAGGCATGCAGTCAAGTCTTTCTTGACGATGAGTATAATACTTTGTTTTGACAACTTAGCCATGGCTCTTTTCATGTTTTAACAGAGAATATTAAAGAAAAAAAAAACCATAAACTGAACAAAAAAAAAATCTTGACAAATGAAAAAATAAATAAAAGATAAATCTGAAAAAAACAAAAAAAAAGTTAATAACTTACATCAAATCCAGCAGCAACTTCACCAGAACCTATATGTCCAGTATGCTGAAAAACAAAAAAACCGAAAAAAAAAAAACATAAATTTATTTTAGTGAAAGCTATAAAAAAAAAAAAAAAAAAAAATTCATTATGTGAAATACAAACAAGCCTTCTGGTGAGCTCTTATTTTATAAGCAATTATTGATGCAAAAAAAAAAAAGACTTTAATATTGTTGGAAGTGGAGAAGGTTGTGGGAGAAACAATATGGAGGGTAAAAAATATTAATTTGTACTCAATTTTTTAGCTACAACAATTTTACAACAAACTACAAACACAGATATTAAAGGATTAAACTTAAATTCCAACAAATTTTTGAACTTAAATTAGTTTGTAGATTTAAGTTAAATAATATCAGCTTGCTGAAAACTTTAAATAATAAATTTTTATTTTCCAGTTAAGAATAAATATTTTGTTTTTATTATGATAATTGAAATTTTCTTTAACCTGAAATATTTTATTTTTCTAACTAACACTTAGACCCCGGTCCTCTTTTATCTATGAAGGTCAAACTTGCAATTCAAGTTTTTAGTTATCAGGTTGTTTCTGCATTGCATTGATGTTCTAATACAAATTTACTTCCTTTGAGTGCATTACCTACAGCAAGATTTGTTAAACACATGGATAATTTGCATGGTATATTAAATTTATACAAGTTAAATGTAGATAAACCAGTTTGTTATGCTCTAACCTTAAAGAGAACCAGTATTTTTCAGTCGGAAGAGTTTAAGTATTGGATTAAAAATTGAAATTTTGTAATATTAGATGTCAAGCAAGTATATCATACCACTGGGGTTCAAGTTTCACAGTAAATAGTGTTTTAACCATAAATAGAGAGCTATTTTCTGAAGATTATGAGCTTGATTGTAATTCTTTTTTTTTTTTAATAAGAACTGGATTGAGAATTTTTTTTCCATTATTCGAAGCAAAAATTTGTAAGATTTTTAATGGCAATTTTTATTTAAAACATCTCTATAAAATTCTGGTTCTTTTGTGACCCAGGTTAAAATACTAGGGAGAAATTTTATTGATACTGATATTTGGAACCCAGCGTGTAAGCAAGGTTAATGGTGGTTGCCTATTTTTTAAATTAAATAAAACCATTAACCAAATGTCTTAACCCTAGTGTGCATTGATTGGACCACATTAGAATTTGTTTTGGAACTCTAGGTTAAATAATAGGTAAAAGAAAAACTTTATTATTTAATTTTCTATTGCTAATCTAAACTTTAACTTTTTTTTCACCAGGTTAATCAAGAACAAAACACTTCTTAAATGCATGGCAAGAAGTTAGCACTACAAGTAAAATAAGAAGGACCAACATTCTCAAATGAATAAATAATGTTTAATCCTAAATAATAGGCAATTGTGACATTAATAAAAAGTGTTAGGATCAAATATGATTTTGTTATTAGGAATTCAGGAGCTATCCTAGAAAAATAACTTAGGAGGCAGCACCCCTCATGCCAATGCATGCCATAAGGATACATTGATGGAAATGTTGTAGAATAATGACATTTTTCTGCACAAAAAAAAAATTGCCAATAACAATAATAACAAAAAAAAGTCCTCAATTTCTGAATTTGGGCGATGCCTAAAACTTACTAAAAAACATTCATTGCTGTCAAAAAGGTTTAGAACAGCACCTGCAATTGATTACAATAAAATTAAAAACGGAATGCAAATAATTATGTTTCAAGAAATTGTAGTTTCAGAAAAAATAGATTTTAGCATTAGCAAATAAACTTGAATAGTAACAGAAGCTATTGATAACCTTATATCAAAAAACCAAGAAAGTTTGGGGAGATGGTACTAGAAAAATAGGGAAAATCTATAAACACATGCAGATAAAAAACACACTCCTTAAATTATAACAATCAGGGTTATTCTCTGTCAAATATGTCAACATATTTTCTGCCGACGTAAAATATGTTCCACATATTTTTCTATCGACATATTTTGACATAATTTTATGTCTGAATTGTTTTCTACTAATTGTTTGAAAGTGGTTTTTATTAGTATGAATAAACTTAAAATTATTCTTTTGATTAAAATAATAATAATAAAAAAACATTTTCAGTTATTTTTAATTAATAGTTGATCCTGAAAAAGATTTTATTTTGAAAAATTGAATTCAAAAGATTCTATGAAAAAACGGTTCACATAATTTTAAAAATTTCGTGCCAAATTAAATTTGTTTAAGCTGAAGAATTTGAAATATTTTGCTAAAATTATATTCAGCTCAATAAATTCATATTTAGAAGACTAACCGGTAATAATTTATAACTAATTACGAATAATATGCTTATAGTTATAATATGATTTATTTAACAATAAAATAATTGACAATTCCTAAAAAGTTTTCATAATGAAAAATGGAATCTCAAAAGATTCTATGAAGACAAGATTGAATCTCAAAAGATTCTATTGCAAATTAAGAGACCTTGTTGAAAAACAGTTGTTTGACTAAAAGAAAATAAGAATTGTTTTTTAAACAAGTAAACGAGTTTTTTAAACGAATTTTATTTTATCAATTAAATCCAGATTGTTTTTTACCACCATGATAGAGTTTAAGAAATCATTTGAAATGCAAGTATGTAGATGGCTATAAACCAAAGCGAATCCAGAGAAATCACATTCAACTTTTCACTGGAGAACGCTGCACCATAAACTACTTGCAAAATTTCAAAGAGCCAATTCAATTTTGTTTTTTGATTTTTCTTTCAGCAAGCAAGAATGTTGAATTCAACGCCTAATGTCACTTGCGCTTCATAAAGAGCCCATTTTAAAATTAGTTGACGAATATCTTCATCTTCATCTGAAGACGCATTAACAATACCTTGCCTTGTTCCTTCTCCAGTATATTCAATGAAATGGCATACTTTTTCAGCTTCAACATCTTCTGAGTTCATTGGAATCATCTCTTCAGAAGTATTTGATGAATATGACGCATTTAATTGTATAGATTTTTCTGTTGATGAAGAATTTGACTGTTCTTGTCGAGTGCGAAGTTTTTGATGGATTTTGATCAACTGTGTGATTCCTCTATTCAACAGTTCTGTATTAAACAGTTGATGACCCGATGTAAAGCAAAATCTAGGATCCAGAACTAAAGCAACAATAAATGCTTTACATTAAAAAAAAACTTGTTCTCGTGTATTAATTGCGTTGGTCAGTAACAATTTTAATCCCAAATCACCTGCTGGAACATCCTCGGTTTCTATTTTCATTTGAACCCATCGAACGTAGAATTCACTCATTGATAATTTTGGTGATTGAAAATCCATCATGGCCAAATGTATTGGTAAAAATGCGTTGAAATATTCATCTATTAAGCTCCATGATGCATCATTTAACTTTAACTTGTTGTGTCTTATCCTTTGATATGATTCTGCTTTGATATGATTCTGCTTTGGTATGAAAATCTTTTATCATCAAAAAAGTGGAATCCCAACGAGGTGCAATGTCTATACAAGGCTTTTTTAGATTTTAAAATGTTTGAATATATGCTACTATTTTGGATTCAATAGCAACCTTTCTTATATTGCATCTTCAAACATTGACGTTACGTCCTTGGCAGCTAGCTGACACACATGTGTGCCATAAAACATGGCTGAACAAAACAATCCAACCAATTTTTCAATGCAAACAGTGTGGGCTTCACTATAATTCCTTTCTTCATTCTCTAAAGCGCCAATATCAATTTCCTCGGCTTTGAAATCTATAAATTCGTCACCATAAATTTCAAGGATTACTTTCATTTGATCTTGTGCATTTTGCAGAGTATTTGAAGCCTTCATCATATTCTTTCCCTGATCTGTGCAAGTTGCGTAGATATTATTAGCACATTTTCCAATTTTTCCAATCACATTTTCCAATTGAGCAGCCAAAATTTCGCCAAACTGTCAACCTTTATGAGTAATTACGCCTAAGGTTATGTCAACTATTTCCCCGTCCTTGATATATCTGCAACTAACTCCAAACACGTTTCTTCCATATCGCAACACACTATCAAACATCAACGACATAAGAACATTTCAGTTTCTTCTCTTATTTGTGAAAAAATATTTTCACATGCATGTTGAATGTAGTGTTTCATGCTGTGACGATTTATAAAAATATTGAATTTTTTGAGTGCGTTTTTTACTAAAGACATATGTCCGATATCATCAGCTGATGCTTAAGACAAGTTACGGCGCATCATTAATCAAATCATTTCTCTAATTAATTGATTTACATCAACTTCTAGCTTGATTCATTTAATTAATTGAATTTCATTGTCATTTCAATGCCTTGTAGCTGGGGTAGCTTCAACTAATTCAATTTCGTTGACTTTTTCTTTGTGTTTTCGAAGAAGATGATCTTTGAGGATACTTAATTTGCTTTTGTAAAATTTTTTGCACATTTTACATTTTCCTCCTTGTTTATTAATTTCAAATTGAGTTTTCACTTGTTCATTTAATAAATTATTCTCCATTTTTGACTTTAAATCGTAAGGAAAACGAAAAAAATAATTATTAAAATATATACTTTACTCAAAACATTTTATGCAAGTTTATGGCAGTTAACTATGCAGTTATAATGCAATTGTCAGTTTTTTTAATGTTAAATATATATCATAACTATTATAACTATAAGTATATTATTCATAATTAGTTATAAATTATTAGAATCTTTAAAATTCAATTTTTCATAATAAAGCCTTTTTTACAATCAACTATTAATTAAAAATAACTGAAAATGTTTTTTTCTATTATTATTTTAATCAGAAGAATAATTTTAAGTTTAGTCATACTAATAAAAACCACTTTCAGTAATAAAAACTCAGCTTGTTAATAAAAACTCAGCTCAGATGTTTTTTACATTCTTATAAGGGAAATCACCAATATTAATCAATACTAACCAATACTATCAAATGATGCATCGCTAAGAAGATATCAAAAGATGCATCGCTAAAAAGAGGGCAGAAAAAGACCTTTATAAGACAACTGATGTTTGCTTATAGGGTTTAAAATAAAAGTTTCATGAAGCATATTTGATTGCAAAAAAGCAACAAATTTGTTAAACTATTTTCACTTTACTCTTTAAATTAAGCTGAAATGCGCAATAAATTTGTTAGATTGAAATAAAATAATATGTCAGACATAAAATTATGTCAAAATATGTCGATAGAAAATATGTCTGACATATTTTATGTCGGCAGAAAATAATTCAGACATAAAATTATGCCAAAATATGTCCATAGAAAATATGTCTGGACATTTTTCATATCGGCAGAAAATGTCGAAAAATATGTCAACAGATCTGCCAAACATATTATGTCGTAACAACCCTGATAACAATGATGATTCTGAAAAAATAGTAAATTTGGAAAACAAAATTTTTTTAACATTGTTATTTCTATTAAATTGCGAAAAAGCTGTAACTACTTTTATTACAAATAACTCTACATTTATTTTTCTAATGAGCTATCATTTCTTGTTTAAAGTACTAAATCTCATATTTATCATTTATTTGAATAATTATTAAATTTTACAGTAGAAACAATTTTACTAACATATTGATATATTGATTGCAGTCAAGTTACAACTGAAATTGTAAACAAATAGTTTAAAATGTTTAAGATCAATGAATTAAAAAATTATAAGATAACTCTACATATTATTTTTTTAGCTATAAATACTCACAGCAAGCAAATAAATACAAACATAAATCTATATACTAAATAACATAATACCTGAAAATTAGTTGGTAATCCTATCTGTGTTCTATCAATTTTTGGCCTTTTTCTCTAAAATAAAATAAATAAGCACATTGTCAATTCACTTTTCCCTTTATTTTAATTCTTTATCATTTGTCTTTACTGTCAGAATCATCATTATAAATGATAAAATACCAGATGCTATTTCTATTTGACAAAACAATATTCTAGCCAGTTTTCAAAGTGTAACACATTACTTGAACTATACTTAAGATATAACTATTTATATGTAAAAAATTTATAGTTTAGTTTGCTGTCAAACACTTCAGTATTACAAATTTTATTTTCTAGAAATTAAAAACCTTTGTTGTAAAGATATCTACTATTTTTATGCACTTTATAAAATATTTATTTTATTAAGTGCATAAAAATAGTAGATATAAGGTTAAAAATAAGGTTAAAAATAATACCAATTGAAAGGATATTATTTGTTTATTTGTTTGAGACTGTTTTGATATAAAATTCATTTGTTTATATAATTATTGATTTGTTTTTTAATTTTTATTTATTTATTTTTGTTAATTTTTATATTTTTATTATTACAATTTTTAAACATTTGTTTATTTATTTATTTGTTTATATAGTTATTTATTTGATATAAAGTTTATTTGTTAGAGACTGTTTTGATGCAAAAAAAAAAATAATTAAGAATCAGTTTAGATCATATTTTTTAAAGTTTACATGCTTATCTCAAATGCTTACAAAAAGCTTCAAAACAAATCATAAATGAAAAATAAATTTGTATTCTGTTATTTATTAAAAACAATTAAATAAGTAAGAATGTTATGTTGAAACTTAAGTTTTATTTGACATTTAAATCATGGGACATAAAAAAAAAAGTTAAGGGTCATTAAAATTTTAGGTAGTTGAAAGTTTTATTTTTCAAGCCTTTTACACTTAAGTTAGTAAAAATAAATTCATATTAATTTTAATTTAGTTGTACCAAAGTGAGTGTGGAGTAAATAATAAGGGAGAAGTATTTTTGAAAAATTTACCCACTCTGGGAAAATTCTTTACTCTGAAGAAAAATAAATTAACTAAAAAAGTCAGATGATCTTGAGCAATTTTTACAGGGATGCATCTTTAGTACTGCTAATTAAGATTAAAGAAAACATTTTTTTAAACATAAAAAATTCATTAGGATCTTATAATATTTGATAAAGCACTCCCAATGTTGGTGATTGCTTATGAGATGAGATTACTCTTTATATTTAATTCATAATTTCTAAGAACACAATGAGAAAAATGATTAACAAAATTTGGTTTCAAAATAAGTTACTTTAATGCCTTCATTAACTCCATAATATCATTGTAGATAAATGATGTTAATGTTTTTTGAAAATATTTGACCATATTTTTATTGCTCGTTTAGCAACTGCTTTATCGTCTACCAATGTAGCTAAAATAATAATTCAAATGCCAAATTCCAGTAATACTGATATAATCACCACTTCTAGCAAGTTTATATTAAATAGCTTGAAATTCATTTAGCATTTTTCGTCAAAATGCTCTTCAAAATAGCTTGAAATTCATTTAGGATCTTTCATCATTGTGAAACACCCCACAAATTGCATGAAGTCTTTAAACAAGAAGCTTCAACAAAAGTCTTATATTTAAAATAATAATATTAATTGTAATAGTGATAACAAAAACAACAAACTTATACCTTTTACATACACAAACCCATAATTAATTCATAAACTATAACTTAAACTTTAAAATTTTCACTTACAGACGGAGGCTGCTCATCTACACAACAAGGAAAACAAAGCAGTGCTAAACTCATTATTTATCGGCATGTAGTACTTAAATTATAAATTATTCGCCCTATTCATATCGCATATGGAGAACTTATACGCCATAATGGATTTATGCATAAAAACTACGACCGTTTAATAATCGACACATCAAGATCGTTCGCTAAGTTATAAAAATAGGCACGAAAAAATTATCTTTAAAAATCAAACTGTCAAAGATCAATTAAAAAATTTTTTAGTTCAATTAAGTGACGCACTCAATTCAACCTTTTTATTTATATATTTTTATATTGCTAAGCTAAAGGAAGGTTGAGTTATTGTTTTATTGTAGACAAATACTTATTTAATAACATTACAATATACTAATACCAATAACGGATACAAAATTTTGTATATATTGGGTTGGGGAATATATTCGTAGCGTTTTTATATTTTATTTTATTTTACAACGATTTGTTTCTGTTTGACAAAGTGTAAATATTCATTCGATAGAGCTCTTTCTGCTCTATAAAACTGTCCTAATCGTCTTTTGGTATAATTTAATTTTTTGTTACTTTTAAGGCTTAAAAATGGAATATCCAGGAGGTAAAAAACAACATTTTCGACACCTACTTTTCTTCGCTTTTCATCGAGGCCGAAAGGCTGCTGAAGCAACCCGGGACATTTGCAACGTATACGGAGACGGTGTCATAAATGAGTCCACTGCACGAAAATGGTTTGCAAAGTTTAAAAATGGCGATTTTGACGTCGACGACACACCTCGCAGCGGGAGACCTTCTCACTTCGACGAAGAGGGTCTCAAAGCACTTTTAAAGGAGGACGGTCACCAAACAAGTCGTGAATTGGCCGAAAAAATAAACTGTGATCATAAAACGATTTTCAACCATCTTCATTCAATGGGATTTGCTGAAAAATTGGGAGCCTGGGTACCTCACGAGTTGAGCGAAGTAAACAAAGAAAATCGCTTTCAAATTGCTTCTCAACATCTCGCCCGCCATCGAGCAACACGTGGTCATAAACAGCGCTTTTTGTATCGAATCGTCACGGGAGATGAGAAATGGTGTCTATACATTAATATGAAGCAAAGGAAGGAATGGGTGGCACCAGGAGATACGCCAAAGCCCAGAGTCAAGCGTGACCTTCATCCAAAGAAGATCATGATATGTGTTTGGTGGGACTGGGAGGGCATGGTGCACTGGGAAATGCTCGATAGGAATGTCACGATCACTAAGGAGCTCTACATAGCCCAGCTACGCGTAAATGAAGCTATTCAACCGAAAAGACCTCATCGACAAGGCCAAACCATACTTCTTCACGACAACGACAGACCCCATGTTGCACAAGTCGTCAAAAATATATATATATATATATATATATATATATATATATATATATATATATATATATATATATATAAACAATGAAAGAAATGCGTAGAAAGGTCAATAAAGTCGAGGGGACTGAAGCGGATATTAAAAGGGGCTAAGGCAGCCAGAATCGGGATTTAAATGGAGAGGGGGTATTGATCCCTCCGCCCATCTGTTCCTACACCAGTATATATATATATATATATATATATATATATATATATATATATATATATATATATATATATATATATATATATATATATATATATATATATATATATATATATATATATATACCAGTACACAATGCCTCGCACAATACCAAAAAAAACTTTTTTTGGGTTAGGACTTTTTGTTTAAAATAATAGCCAAAAAGATTTTTGGAGTTGGTTTTGGAAATTGTTTCAACAACAGCACACATAGTTAAGATAACATGGTCAAGGCAATTCAAATCGCTTTGGTTGTGTCATCTTGATTCAGCCATTGTTAAGCGTTGAAACCAACATATTTATGTCGCCCCAGACGTCAAAATTTGACCCATCTGATTGCACATGTTTAATATGGGTTTGGCTGCTGAGCGGCTTGAGTAAAATTCATTAGGCAGTCAGTACTGTACATGTCTTTAACGTCATCTATTTTTCACAATATAATGAAAATTTAACTGTTGAGGGTCTTTACCAAGAAATAGAATTCGGAGACGATTAACTTGTTACCTTACTCATTATAAGCTACACCGCAAATAAGAGTTTGAAAATGTTTTTAGTTGCTCTTATAAAAAAAATCTTAGATTCAAAACATTTTACATTTTTGACTCTAAATTGACAGTTCATTAATGCAATACATCAACGAAAATATATTCAGAAAATATAATGTAGTTTACATAATTTTTTATCAACTGCAATAGGTATACCACCATTATTTACCATTGATATACGTTTATAATTGGCGAAACTAAGTCAGTAAAAATATGACTTTTATATATATATATATATATATATATATATATATATATATATATATATATATATATATATATATATATATATATATATATACTTTCCATTTCTGCAACTATTTCAACTATGAGTCTTTATTGATGAAGCACAGTGTTAAATGAAAAAAATTTTTGTTAAGTGGTTTTCTACTAATTCATAACTGCTCTATTCTTCTTAAAACATTGAGCACTCAATTTCGTAGAATACATTTTAAAGTTGCTTAAATATAAATATGTATATATATATATATATATATATATATATATATATATATATATATATATATATATATATATATATATATATATATATATATATATATATATATATATATATATATATATATAAATATATATTAATAAACTCTATATATAATATATAACTACATTAATAAACTCACAACAAGAGGTAATCCACTGTTATTCAGGGTGATAGCCCTCTAATCAAAAAAGTAGACAATATTCATTACGGAATGAATTTAGATTTTATTACACAGGACTATTGGTCAAAATTGAGTGCTGATTAACACTCTCAAACAACTAAGGACATTCATAATTTGTGTAGCCAGCTTTCTAACGATTTTTTTGGAACTCTTTGAACAAGTAATAAAAATTGGAAACAATAAAAAGTAAAATTGACGAAAATAGTGTCAAACAGAGTATACAAAAAAAGAACCCTACAGAGCAGCTGATGGTAATAAATGTAGTCGTGAATGAATTAGACGAGACAAAGAGAAGAGCAAAAAATTTAATTATTTATGGAACAGCCGAATAACTAGGGCCGAATAATAGGGCCGAATCAACTACAGATAAAAGAGAATTAAGATCATACTAAGACGAGTCAAAAGTAAATAAATTTTTAAGCTCATAAATCAAGATAATGTAATACCAAAATTTGTTAGATGGCTGGGATCTAAATTTAATCAACTAAGTTCAATTCTTGTTGAATTAGCTGAGGATATTCTTTGTAACACAATGGTTGCATCAGCTAAAAAATTGAGACGTAATGTCGCACAAAAAGATATTTATCTTAGTCCAGATTTTACTGAAACTCCTAAGATATTAACCTCAGAACTGAAAGAAATAAAATAAATCAAGCAAGAAAAAACAATGATCCTTTTGGTATATAATCAGCGGCATGAAGATCCTCAAATTCAAAAAAAAAAAAATCAGAATAATAAATTTCTACATAATTCCAAGTCAGATTGCAATGAAATTAAATGACTTTTAAAGTGGTAATTGAACAATACAAACCAATTATAATTTGTGTGACTAAGACGGTTTAAAAATGATTCAGTGGTAAAAATCGAAGGTGTATATATATGTATAGAAAAGACAACTCAGACGGGCAAAATGGTGGTGGTGTTTTTTTTATTTATAGACAACTCATTAGACTCCTTTAAACTAAATGATGCTATTCTAAATCTCTGTAAATTAGAACAAGTGTGGGCAGCTGTTTATTTTGATAAAGACAAGTACTTACTTGGATGTATCAACAGTCCAAATAATTTTTTAGATATGACGGCCTGGCACGTTAATATATTACTTACTGATCATGGGCGACTTCAATTTCCCATTAATTAGCTAGTGAAATGGCTGTTTAATGAAATTTCAAATAAAAATGGAATTAAATACAATCACCCTGTCTAATAATAAAATCTAGCATGTTTCACCCTGTCTAATAATGCAGTCCATGACAATAAAATCTAGCAGTCCATGACAATAAAATCAAGGTTTATGTTTGGTAATTTCAATTTTGAACTCATAACTGATCTAACTTCAAATGTTGACTGGATACAATGCTTTAGTAACAAAAATGTACAAGAAATGTTTGATGAAATGATTTTTACACCAAGCTGGCATCTAATCATTTCACTCCAGTTAAAAGACATTAAACTTTCTAAAAACGGGTTAATGCCTGGGTTAATGCTAGGTTAAGGTTTCTCATTAAAAGCAAACAAAATTTAAGTTAAAAAAACTGCTCATGCAAATGGAACGATCCGGTGTTGAAATCTAAATAAAAATTGGTTAAAAAATTGCAACAAAACTTTGAGTTTAATATGGTTAAAGAGCCACCAAGAATCCAATGCTTCTCTGCAACAACATGAACAATCAACAATCCATCAAAAATTCTATAAAAGCATTAAAGGGAGCAAATAGTGAAACCCCTTAAAATTCAAAAGATGTTGCTGATATCTTAAACAAAAACTTTCAAGCAGCATTTGTGAAAGAAGATGATGGCCTTCTTTTGATTTAAGAACTACTGAAACATTCATTATGAAAAAGGAAGATTTTACATATGAAGGTGTCCTTCTAAGATTAAAAATTTTGGAAGAAAACAAATCAAGTGGTGTTTATAATTTACATTCAGCTGTTTTAAAGAACTGTGAAAAAGCCTTTGCCATTTCACTTACGTATACTTTTAAACTGTTAGTGCAATTTCGATCAGCAAATATTACTCCTCTGTACAAAAAGGCAAAAAAAAACAGGAAACTTACTTCAATTGCATGCAAAGTAATAGAAGGCATAATCAGGTGTAAACTTGAAACTTTTCTATATAAGTTCAAATTAAAAGTCAAGCGACAGCAGGGTTTTGTAAAAAATAAGTCATGCTCAACAAATCTACTTAAAACAATTGATTTTATTCCAACCGCCTAATCTAATGGTAAACCCGTTAATATTGTTTTTTTAGATTTTGTCAGAGCGTTTGACACAGTGTCATATAAAAGATTGTTTTCTAACAGCTTATTTATTCAAAAATTTAACATTTATTCAAAAATGGAAAACCTTCATTACAGTATTAGTATGATTTTAAAAAGAGATGGAAACATGTTGTAACATTACGCACAGCACACATTTCGATATTAGGAAAAAGCGCTACGTTTAGGTACGCATGCGACAATTAATTTAAAAAAGTTTAGAACTTTTAAAATGGCTGCGGTCCTTAACTACAGCGAACATTTTATATGACAATCTTTTTGCTGCTGGTTTGTTAATGGAAACTAAATATTTTAATCTTATAATTGAAAAATGTAAATCGGTTAATAGATAGCTTAGCTGCATAGTTAAAAAAGTTAAATAAGCTGAAAATGATATAGGCGTATGAAACCTTCAGTTTCCTTGAATGCTAGTTTAGTCAGTAATTTGTTTATTATTTCAAAATCGATTTTCTTAACTTCTAACCGTAGAAATTTGATTTTTTTTTTTTAATTTCACAACGATATTTCTTCTGTATATGGTGATTTTTTGGTTATTGCTAACTTTTTTTATATATAAAAGTATACCTCTGCTTATGCCTAAGAAGGAATAAAACACAATTATATTTGAGAAAAGGTCATATATTACAAACCCTGATATAATGAAGTGTGTTTTTTTCTTTTTATAATCATATTATATAATTACTAAGAAAAAAAAAGCTTTAAAATTTAGGGGATAGTCGTTAGAGCAGAAATATATACTGAAAAAAAAAGTTGAAACAATAACCAAAATCACCATAAACAGAGGAAATGCTGTAATATCTAATGTACACTACTACATGTTGATCAATATTGGAAAAAATAATTATAATAGATATGTTTATAGTTCAAAATAATGCCCACACGCCATCACTGTATAAAAAGATACAGTATAATAAATATGTCCATACTTAATATATTTTTATACTGTATTACTTACTGTATAATAAGGTACTTACACATATGTATAATTACGTACTGTTGCCAGACACAAGCTAAAATAAACCAATAGACACCAGCACTAGTTTTTCACAAACATTTTCATGCTTTATATAGAGTTAATAATTTTTCTGATTAGTTTTAATATTAAGGTTGTATGCTTTTAGATCGAGTTACATAACACAAATTTAAATTACCTTTGCCATATATACGCAAAATGGGCTGGGAAAAGACTATATAATGTGACTGATATTGTCAAAATCATAATTGAGCAAGTATTTCTTATTAAGCTTGCAGATATATAAACTGTTCATCTGCAAAAAATTTTGCCATAAATGTTGTTGTACTATCAATAAGTAAAAAAAAAACAACAGCACTGTTTTTATCTAATGAGTGGCAACCACATAGCATAAACTGTACAACATGTCACATTGCTGAAAAAGAAAGAAATATAACAATTTCTTTAGTTTTGAAACATTTAGTTTTGAAAAATAAAAAAAGTTTTAAAAGAGCAAATTTTCCTGGAAAATAAAGAAAATGTTGAACGATTGTTCACTTCAATTAAAGAAAGTCTTATGCCTATTGATGATATTGACATACCACAACCAAAAAATGAATTAAATCTTTTCTTGCATTTTTGTCTTTGTTGTAAATGTAATAAAATACCACAAACACCAGTTTCATGAAAAAGATGTGAACATTTTTTTTTTATGTAGGGGAGACCGGGGCTAGTTGGCTCGGTTTTTACTCTATGAGCTCTGTAGCCCTAACAGTACATTTTTTTAAAAATATTAAAGTGTAGTCTTAAAGAGTATGGATTAGGGTATCTTAAAGAATTTGCATTCATTTACAAAAAAAATTCTTCGGGCCTTTCCGGACCCTCAAAAAAAAAAAAATTTGCGCCAACTTACCCCACCACGGGGTAAGTTGGCGCAAACTATAAAAATGATTATTAATGCACTATTACGTGCAAAATTAATAGAAATTTTTTTAAAATTAATTTTTGCAACAATTTTATCCCAAAATTTAATATTACTTTTAGCTGGTACCAAATATTAGTCCGTATAAAAGCCAAACAGTAACCCACCTTTTATCTGTGGAAAAAAAAACTAAACAAAATTTTTTTAAAATTTTTTTGTAAGAATAAATATTTTCAATATTGTTAAAAATAAAAAAAATAAAAAAAAATAATTTTATAAAAAAAATATTTTTTTCCATAGTAAATGCTATGAGCCAACTTACCCCGTGAAAAATTTGTCAACTTACCCCGAGAGCTTTTTTTTTAATAAACAGTCTATAGATCCTGAAAAACGGCAGCTTTGAAAAAAAAGTCTGACTGGATAGAGTAAACCAATTGTGACTGGAACTTTTACAATAATTTTTTTTTCATACGACTGAATATTTTCTTTGTAAAGTAAAAAGGAAGCGATGTTCTAAAAGTTACGTTTTTGTCCAAAAAACGCATAAATCTCAATATCTCCCATGCGCATGCGCGAATCCTGACAATACTACAGTGAATGATGAAATGGTCAATGAGGAAGTTTCTGTGTAATTTTTGTCACTTTCTGATGAAAGGCTCTAAAGATAAACGCAGTTCGTCAACTTACCCCTGCGGCCAACTAGCCCCGGTCTCCCCTATTGTGAAAAAAACAAGTTTAAGTATCTTGATGAAACTTTTTTATTTAAAATGTCATGAGAAAGTTTCCTATGATGACTTTTTCACAAGTAAGCAAACGGATTCCCTTCTAAGGATGCTTACTATTTTTTCTTTTTGCAATAGTAAATTTAGTTATTGAAAGAGTATGGAATATTTAAGGTTCATAAAGACATATGTCATAATAAGGTATCAGTTCCTCAATCGTTTGCAGCAAATATTAGTGTCAATAATGTTTTTAAGATGAATGAAAACAACGATATTCCACATGAGGTAGAAGAAGCTGCGCTTCATGTCATTAAACAAACGAATTTAAAAGTGAAGGATTTTTTTTTATTTCTACTTCACAGCGAAATGTTTTTATATACACACCAAAAGCTTATGTTAACAGTGATATGGCAGCAGAATCAACTATGCGCCTTTGTAATACAAATATCTTTAAACATCTTAAGACTATAGCTGGCAATTCATGTAATTTAGCTATAAGTCAAACAAGTAAATTGTTGTCATTTGAATCAGATCAGAGACAGTCTATAAGAAAAAATACAAAATTAAATCAAGCTGAAATAAGTGCAAAAGTGATGGCGGCTATAAAAAATGATCCCATGGAAAAACTTAAAATAATGTTTAGGTAAGTATAAATATATGACAGTTTTAACATTTTTTACACTTCTGATTAAATATATATGCATTTAATGTGGTAAATAATTTTTATTAGATGGCTCAAAAAATATGATATAACAATTGCATCCAATTCGATGCAATTTTCAGCTACAACTCTTCGTGAAGAATTAATGCTTCACAAAGAGTTATAGCTGAAAATTGGTCGGGAAACAACATTATTGTTGAAAATGCTCCATTCACATTTGAAAAAAAAAAAAAAAAAGGAAAAGGTTGAACTTAATGAGGTACCACGGGGTTATATTGCAGAACTACCAAAGCATACTTTTAAACATCTTGAACAATTAAAAAGGTAAGAATCTATATCTTAATAAATTTAGATATCCAATTTTTGATTTTTGAAACTTACCTTATTTCTATATTCATAGCATACTGCTTATACAGTATTATTCAACTTATCATTTATATTTGTAATAGCTGTAACAGTCTTGTGCTTCATAAGTTTATTCCACAAAAAAGAAATTAAAACTAAAATTGGAGGAGATTATGGTAGAGGATTTTAAGATAAGTTATCAAGTTGGTAATGCCTTAAATCCAAATAGTACAGAAAATACAATTGTTTTTAATATATTTGAAGCAAAAGAGTTAATATAAAACTAGGCACGACGAGATTTCAAAAACAAATAGAAGACTTACAAACAATGGAGTATAGGCATGTTGAAAAATTTGATTAATTAAACTGGAGCGATACAATAGCAGGAAACTGTACATAAACCAACATATTCTTGAATATTAATTCGTGAATATGTTGATGCAGTCTTTTTTTAAAAGACTATATCAACGTATTCACTAAATATGTATAGTCTCCAGTTTTTCTCCCTAAAATATCAATCAATAAATGTTATATAAAAATAAGCACTTACAGTGTTTATTTCTAAATGACTCAATAAATGACGACATTGTTTACACTTACAATTAAAAAAAGTTACACTTAAAATTAAAAAAAAAGGCAAAAAAAAATATTTATCAACAAAAAATATCTGTTTATACAGTTTGCAATTTATACAGCGTTTGACGCAATGCCACATAAAAGATTTTTTTCTAACAGCTTATTTATTTAAAAATTTAACATGTATTCAAAAATTGCAAACCTTCATTACAGCGTTAGTATGATTTTAAAGAGAGCTAGAAACATGATGTAACATTACGCACAGCAGATAACATTGAATCAACAGAGCGTCATCTTGTACTTCAAATTTAATTAAAAAAATTGTTTAATAATTACAAGAAACAATATGATGAAGCCAAATTAAAAACTTCATTTATTTGAAATTCAAGTCATATTTTGAAGCCACTAGACGTTGGAATATATTGGCACGTTAAACCTACCTGGAAAAACGTATTAATATCAAATTATTAATCTTCAATATGCAAAAATGTTGACAAAGCTAATTTTTTAATTTCATTACAATTTTGTAAGTAGCAAATCATACTTACAAAATTGTATGCAAAAAAAACAACAGGATAATTTCTATTTAATAAATCTAATATTGACCTAATAAAATTTCTTCAACACTAATGTCAAATATTTTAGTTGAATAATATAATATAACACACATTTCAATTAAAATTGGTTTAAAATATGCAATGAAGATATTTCTGCAACAAGTTAATGGCTCTGATAAATACATCTTCAAATTTAGAAGAAACGGTGTAAGAATTGAAGGAGACGCTTTAACTGAAATCGAGACAAAGGAGAAAGTTCGAGTAATGGATGAAAAATGAAATAAAAAAAAGCCACAAAAGGTAACAAAGACTACGCAGACAATGCAAGCATACCAAGTAAACAGCACAAAAATACTTCAATGTAAAAAGTGCAAATTTTCCATATACATGATTTAATATGAAAGCCCATTTCCATCATTCAATGTGAAAATAATTCGTTTCGATTGTGATTTTTCAACCAGATATATGTACTTATTTCAACCAGATATATACTTACCAGATATGTACTAAGCGATATCAACGAGACACTGAGTTTTTCTGCACTAAAAAATGTAGGCTTAGCAGTTCCAAAATTGAGTAATAGAAAGATATATACATTTTAGTTTTGATATAAAAAACAATAAAAATGGAGGTTTTCTCCTCCATTTTTAGTGTTTTCTCATTGATTATAACGGTTGAAAAAAATATAAATCCGGTCTAAAATTGTTTCTTGTAAAATTAATTTTAAGAAACAAATATTATATAAAACTTCTTTATTTTTACAAATTATTATAGAAAACAAAGTCTTTTATCTATTGAAAAAAATTTTTGTATTTCGTATTACTTTCTTGTATTATTTTGTATTTGCCTTTCCTAAAAAACCAAAAAAGGTTCTCCATTTCCAAAGTATTTTAGGACTTTCAGATTCTAGTTTGGGAGATGCATACCCCTCATCCCCACCCCTGAATCCCTCACTGGTTATTTTAATTTTATCAAACTAAGATATTTCTCTTTAAATATGTATCAACTGATACTTTTATTAAAGATTGTATTATTAATTCTGTCATATTTTTTTTTTTTTTTACTTTTTTTTTTTTTTAATCTTTACAGATTCGTAATTAAATCTTAACAGAGTAAGAAAAATTAAAAAAAAATCACTAAGTTACGTTATACAAAAAATATATAAAATTAGAAATTACTTCAAAGAACGCGGAAAACTTGCAGAAGACCGACGGTCTTCTCATCAAGAAACCGCTATGCGTTACTAATATTTTTGGATACTTCAATTTAAAATAAGTTTATATTTAAAAATAAAATGTTATCAGTTTTCGGCAGAATGAAAATAAAAATCCAAAATGCAAAAAACAAAGAATGCAGACAAAAAGAAGTTTTTCATTTTTTAAATTTTATTTCAATGCACATAAATATAAGTAGGTACTCGATTTGCTAAATAGGTTATATATAGTCGTTCAATTGTTGATAAACAAGTCTATTATTTGTTTTTGTATTTTTGTTAGTTGCTGTTGTTTTTGAGTTATTTAAAGTTTTTAGAGTTATTAGAGTTTACATTGGTTTCGGAACAAAGTTAGTTTTATACATATTAAATTAAATCAAAAAATAAAATAAAAACATTTTTTTTAATAAAATATATAAAATTTGATAAAAAAACTCAAAAAAATGTTAAAATTTTTGTAACAAATTTGATAAAAAAACGTTCAAAATATGTTAAAGTTTTTGTATCAAATTTTACTCTAAAACCTGTTACAAAATTTACTTTTATAAATACAAACAAAATAATATAAGAGAGATGATATTTTATAACGATAATTTAAATAACAATGCGCTTCCAACAATTCAAAGTTTTTTTATTCACAAGGTTTTTTTCTCGTTTTTTTTTTTTACTGTTGAAATTTTTATTTTAGGAAGAACTTGATCATGGCTAGATTTTTTTTTTTTTTTAAACATCTTCGCTTCCAACAAGGCTGCAAGCAGCCACTGATTAAAGTTAGAAGTTACTGTAAGAGAAAAGATGAAGATTGTAGAGCAAGATAACGATTGACGGACGACTTAAAGGATTGCAAATTATATGAATCAGGAACGCAAGATGAAGGAAGCGAATTCCAAAGAGCTGATGTTCGAGGAAAAAAACTAGACGAATAGGCGTTTTTGGAGCACTTAGGAACAGCCACAGAAAAAGGATGAGACTTAATTGAATGACGAATAACACGAGAATGAATTTTAGTAGATGGCACAAGAGACACTAGCTCTTTAGAGCAGTGTCCATTATAGTATTTGTAGGAAAGAGAAAGAGAAGCAGCACTACGACGATATGGTTGTGAAGAGTGAATCTGGTTGTGAAGAGTGAATCTGGTTGTGAAGAATGAATGTGGTTGTAAAGAATGAATGTGGAGTGAATGTGGTTGTGAAGAGTGAATGTGGTTGTGAAGGATGAATGTGGTTGTGAAGAATGAATGTGGTTGTGAAGGTTAAATGTGTTGTGAAGGTGAACGTGGTTGTGAAGAGTGAATGTGGTTGTAAAGGGTGAATGTGATTGTGTAAGGTGGATTTACAATATGATTCATTTCTATTTAAATCTAACAAGATACTTAATGGTTTAAACATTTTTAAACAAAGTTTAAAAATGTTTTAAACAACATTTAAAGCTACAACATCAAAAAATTTTATACAAAATTATTTTACTGAAAAAAAAGTTATCAGCATGCCTTCCACCACACCTTTTCTGCTTCCTTGTTTTTAATATTTCAGACCCTTTTTTGATCTTATTTGACTATACTTTTTAAGTAAAGTTTTTCTACTACATGAATTAGTTTTAAACTTTGTTAATGATCATAGTCTTGAATATATCAATTAAATTGAAATAGTCTTTTGTGCATATTTTATATCATCAACGTGTTTTTTGGAGATCTATGACGTGATAAATGCGCGAGAATAACATTTGTTTATTTAACGTAAAATACATATTATAAGTTTTATGATTTTATCTAAAAAATAAAACTGGTAACTAATTACTTTGGAGAATCCGAGAGATCATTTTTACAAGTTTCGCAATAAAAATATTTTAAAAAACGTTAGACACTTGTCATGCTAAAGGTTATTTCATTGTTGCTATGCTAAAGGTTATTTCATTGTTGTTATGCAGAACAACAATTTTCACGCACATCACCAAAGTTTCGTATGAAGTCTTGATACCAATCTTGCTCTATAATCTGCGGGGAGATCAGCAAAAAATAAGGTGCCTGTCATCAACTCAATATCTTTGATTGATGCAACATGAAACTTTATGTACTCTAATTCAGTCTAAAAAGTAAACATACATATACAAATTGTTATTAAAATTTAGTAATAAAAATTTCGATATATAAGCTTGAAAATAAACAAAAAAAAAAACCAACGACATACAACTTTGAAAATTAAAGATAATCTAATAAATAGTAAATCAAAACATAAAAACAACATTATTTAAAAAATTGAGAATCTGCAAAAAATTTAGCTTATAAAGCAAATTGTTTCCATTTAACCAGACTCTTCTTTTCCTTTAGACCTTTTAGAATCTATGAAGTATTTTAGGCTGTATATTGCCGAAAAACTAAAATAAATCATTACCTAACGCAAGCTTATCACATGTTTAGACCGAATTTTAATAAACTAAAACTTAATGAAAAATTATTAAAGAAAGTAGTTTGTTAAGCTCACTGACTGATAAATCCATACAAGCATATAAAAACTGAAGTTTCTATATGCTCATGTCAAATGAGAATATTTTCTAAAAAATTGCGAAGATTTGAGCCTGGAAACAAAAAGAACCCAAAAAATTTATTGTATCTTCCAAAAATGTGAGGTCAGTGAGTAAAAATTAATATTTGTATTTACTCATATTTAATGACAGGTTTTAAATTTCATCTAGTAATTTATTAGTGTTCGAAAGTAATGACCATGTAAAGTTTCTACTCTTCCTAAAATGAGGGGATTGTAAATTTTGCATGATCATAACTTTCGAACACTAAAAGTAGATTATTTGAAATTTAAAACTTGTTTTAAATTTCATTTAATAATGTTTTAAGTTTAATATAATGTGCTAAAAAATATATTTCATTAACTAATTGCCTTCACGTTTCGGTTAGAACTCTTCTCTTATGATATCTAGTTCCTACTTTAAGCTATTTATTGATTTTGCTAGGATCTTGACTAATTCTTTGTCAATCCAAGCCTAAATAGATTCGATTAGATTCAAATATGGTGATCAAGTTGGCCTCATAATTTGAAAATTCTGAAAATAATACTAACGAAATACCTTGAAAAAGATATTTTGGGAAAAGGTTCTAAACATACGAAAAGGCCCATTGCAAGTAATTTTGAAATCGTCCGTGAGACTTTTTTCACTTTTAGTGTTTCCACTTTTTCCAATTTTCGTCTAAAGTTTTATTTTTCCACAAAACGTTGGTCAAAACTGTGTCTCACAAAAAAAATCATTAAATAATAATTGGTCATTAGGACTTAGGAATTTCAAATTTTTTTTATTGAAAACTACTAAAAACTAACCCAAGTTGAGTTATTTGTAATAAATTAAAAAGCACTTACAAACTCATAAATTTTTTCACACTTTGTTTTCTCTAAGTTTATGACAAGTATTGTTTAATATCAATGTGTTTAAAAACAATGCTACTAATTTAATATTTAGAATTTTAATTTAATTTTAATTTAGAAAGTTTAATCTCAATGTGGCAAGTTTAATATCAGCAATGACTAGCAAAAACATTCTCAAACATTTCTGGAGTTATTCTTAAACTTTCTTACTGTTATGATCAACAATACATCTCAAAAGTTGTTGTGAATATTCTAGATGTGTAACATCTCCATTGTATCTCTCTCAGTGAGTTTTGAAGTTTGTTGAGCTTTTGTTGTTTGTTCAATAAAGAGACCAAGTCCTGTCTTTTTCATTTTGATGAACTGAAGAACGTGGTAAAAAATAGCATGCACTTTTTTTGTGATGGAAATCGAGAGTTTGATGTAGCTGTCTCTGAATTTCATAATTTTTGATTCAAAATAACTATATCTCTAAAATGCAGTAATCACATCTCTAAAATGAGACAGAGTTTGGATGATTTAATGATCTGATTTAAATTGGCAGAATCAGCAAGCTGCTGCAACTTGCCCAAGCCTCTCAAAAGCTGAAATGGAATATGCAGTGCTGATAGCCATTCCTTTGCACAAGGCCAAAGATCAACCAGATTTTTCACTTGATGATTCACAACACCTAGCAACAAATGCAGGCATACTTTGACTGTACGGACAGGCGGCATTTGTTTTGATCAATCAGCATGTCTACTGATAGACCGTGTAGTTCTTTAGCGTCTTTATATAGGTGTACTGGTTGATACGGCCTTTATCAAGATTACCCACACTTATTTTGTAATAATTAAAGCAGCCCTAAGCAACACTTCAACCGCCACCTTGCAACCTTAGTACAATATAGGAAATACTATACTTTTTAAATTTAAATCTTTTAACAAAAACTTTGCTGACTAAAATTAGTTCAATTTTAATCAACGTTAATACAAAATAAGAGTTCAGTGAAAAAGAAGTAAAAGATTTTTTCACCAGCATATTTTAAAAAACAAAATTATCTTCGAAATTTCACTTATTGGTAAATTAAATAGATTTCATTGTTGTAATTTATTTGTTTGGCAATTACAAAATCATCAAGCTACAACAAAAATATTTTCAAACCGAATTATTTTAATGAAAAAAAAACTATCAGTTAAGTTATTTATGTCTAGTGACAAAAAAGTAATCCAATTAAAATTATGTTCATTAAATTTGAAGGAAATAAGCATTTAATGGAAATAACTGACGAAAATTAATGGAAATAACTCTGTATTACACACGCCGCTATTTTTTGGTTTCGTACATTCATATAGCATTGGAACATGTATAAACATATAAAAATAATGTCTTCAGTCATATCTTTTGGTATGGTTTTGTTTTTGTTTGTCTTTTTGTTTAATATTGTTATACATTATTATTATATATTACTATTGTTATACATTACTTTTATACTTTATTATTATTATTTATACATTAAACGCGCCCTTAACAAACATTATAACAGTATTTTTATAGAGCTTGCCACCGTAATAATGATGGTAATTACCAAAATAAATACTAAAAAAACCTTCTTACTGTGCAGATAGTTAAATTGTTATGTGGAAGAATAAATGAAAGCGTGTCTAACTCTGTCTCACACAAACCGTTATTTTTTGGTTTTGAACATTTATACAGGATTTTATAAAAATGCGTAGGTATAGCTGTGCCATTTACTTGATTTTTTAAATATCTAAATAAAAATAAAATTTAAAAAGCATTTTTATTTACTGCTAATTTTTTATATTATGTTTATATTATGCTCCACCAATTAATGTTTATAAAGTCAATATTTTTTATAATAAAATATCAGATTATATAAATAAAATATAAAATAAAATAAAATATAAGATTATATAAATATGCATATTTTGGGTAAAAAATGTATTATGACAAAAATTAACTAGATTTATGATAAAAACCACAAATTCATAAAACTAAAACAGTTAAAACTAAAAATATCAAAAATTGTGACCCTTATAAACAACCAACAATAAATACAATTATTATAAATGTTGATTAAAATGCAAAAAATTAATTTACTAAGAAAATTGCAATCTTTACTTACAAAGATATTTATAATATTCTTATTTTTATTATTTAAAATTTATTACTAATTAATTCATTATTTGATTACTAATTGATACTTAATTATTTATTGATAATTGGCACTAATTATTTATTGATAATTTGGACTGATTTGAGATTAGGCATTTAAAAGATGATTTAATCACAAGATTCAAATTTGTAAACAGTTTTATATTATCAGAACTAAGTTCTTTAATGTATTTAGTTATGTTATGTATGTAGTTAGAATCATCTAAGTGATGATAATAACTACATGCATACGTTTTGAATTGGATATCGAAAGATGATGGTGATGTTAAAAAGCAATTCTAATCTTTCTTCAAAAATCAATTAACAAAAATTGTGGTGTAAGTATTTAACAAAGTATTTAAAATTTACTGTTTTGCTTGATTTATATCATCTTTAATACCATTGTTATCAACATCAAATATAGATCCAGTAATAACATGTATATTGCCATAATTTATGGTCCAATTGCGAACCAAGTCTTCTAGCGCTTGCCAAATTCCTGAATGAAAGCAATAATAATCATAAGAAAAATAAAAAATAGATAATATCCTTCAAACAAAATTTAAGTGTAAGATTATGCATTAAATATTACAACTTTATAGCAAGCTGCAAATAATATAACTAGAAAATAATGTATGCATGTGAGTATGTATGTATACATGCATGTATGAATGTACGTGTGTATGTATGTATGTATGTATGTATGTATGTATGTATGTATGTATGTATGTATGTATGTATGTATGTATGTATGTATGTATGTATGTATACATGTATGTAAGTATGTTAGGATGGTTCAGATTAGAAAGAAATTTTTTTTCAAACTAGAGTGGAAGTTTATAAGGTGCGCAGACACTTGTTTTATATGTAAGATTTTTTTTTTCTTAATTTAAAAAATGTTTAAGGGTGGCACACGGCCCCAAAGTACTTTTTTTTTTTAAAAGAAAACAATCTTTTTTGACATTTTTCAACCCCATGTGTGCCACCCATAAACATTATTGAATTAAATATTTTTTTTATACTTATTCTTAAAATGAGTAATATTTAAAAAAATTAGGCACACTTTCTATACATTTGTTTTCTCAACACTAAAAAAGTTAGAAAAAGTAATGAAATAGACAAAAAAATTATTTCCCGATTTCTATGGTCCTTTTTATTACAAAATCTACTTAAATCAAACAATAAATAAACTATTAAAAGATTCTATATTATTTTGGATATCAAATTGAAGTATCTAAAGTAAGAAGGATTAGCTATTAATTTATCATTCTTTCAAGTTGCAAGATAAGTGAGAAAAACAAAATTAACACAATATTATACTTTTATTAAATTATTAACAAGTCATTATTTTAAAATACTATTAGTTGCGTTTGATGCTAAATCTGTTTTCTTTGCTCCTTGCTTACTTCTTTTTCAAATATGGTTAAGCAAGAACAGATTTTGTCTTTTCTTCTCTTTGGTTTATTTTCAAATCAGTTTTTTAACTAGTTTAATGGCCCTATCTGATGAGTCATTGACTACATCGAAAGATTTAACAACAATTTCAAACTCAAGATAAAAATCATTGAACTTGCAGAACTGTAAAGGAATTTCAAGTCACTGCAACTAACTCTTTCCATATCCAATCTTGTCAAAGAGGAACCAAGATTGTTCAGTTACTAGGGTGCAAAGAGATGGAGGCTGATCTTGTGCAAAATCTAGAGTGAAGAAGCTCTTTATTGACCATAACATGCTCAAGTGGATATACTATCAATTTTGCAAAAGTGTACTGTATAATGCTTTGGCAATATTCATCTGCTAAAGCAAGCACAACTAAGGCAGGATCAAGATACCAGCTGTGCCTGTCAAATAATTTTAGTGCTGAAGTAGCTCCATGAAGAATGATCTGCCACAGCATTTTCATGTCCTGCACAATATATTGATAAAGTTAGATTAATTCATCAATCAAACAATTAACTAAACATTTTTAATCTGTTTTTTTATTTATTATTATTATTTTTAAACTGATATGGAGCAGCTGCTGCTCCGTATCAGTTTAAAACAGTGCAGGAACCACTGATTGTAAAAGATGTCAACAAACAAGAGGCCATATCAAGAATCTCTTTTATATTTTCCTATGACAAGTTTGGAATTGTTTCCAACAGTAAAAAAATTTTGAAGTTTAAGCTTTGCCATAAATCTTTTGTGATGCAATAAACCAGGAATACAAAATTAGAATTTCTTTTTTTAAGAAAATGATGTTAATCCTATTCATACTGAGTCGTAGAGGTCAAGTTTATACTGAGATGCGCACTTGGAAAGCAAAGCCTAAATCTTGGTAACGACAAAACATTTGAAATTCAAATTTTGAAATTTTAAAATAACCTAAATTAAAGCAGTATTTACTCATTCATAACTTACTTTATATATGTATGTTTATGTTCTGTCTGAACCTCGGGCGCAGTGTTTACTCACCTGTAAGTTACTATATGTTTGTGTTAAAATATGTTAAAATATTTTTATCTGTTTTGATGCAGTGTGAGCTCATTAATTAACTAGTTGCTCCAACTATAAACCTACACTTACCCTAATCTCTAGTATTTGTTAAAAGTAATATTTTTCCTGATGCATTTCCAAATTGTCATGCCTAATATTTTAAGGTACTGTTTACAGGAGGTAGCTCCTTTTAATTATTCCAGGTCAGATCAGGTTCATCACGATCACCCTGTTACTGGTATCATGTAACCCAGTACTACCTGCCTGATGCACTGCTGCTTTTAGGCAAAGGCTTGGAGAAACAAACTTCGAGTTAAAAATCCTCTGCCTTAGAGCTTTTGGTTGAGTAAAGGCTAAAGATGGTGTCTCGACAAAAATACTCATCATGGACAAATGTAACTGCATCCAGCTACTGTTTTATAGTAGGCCTCCTAGGCAAAGACTTTAGGGGTAAGCAAAATAATTTTGAACTTCTTCATTTATTAGGATGTCATTGGTGTAAACCTGTGTTACATTGTTTCCTGCCTAGGATGATGAATGCTGAATCTTCTTGACTTTTCTCATAGGTTTTTGCTTATGCCTCCTTAATAGTGGCTATGCAACTCTTCCTATTATCTTCTAATGAGAATACAGCTTTAAAACTCTGTTTAATGGTTTTGAGGCCGGTTAGTAGCAAGGTTTCCCAAACTCTGTGGTAGCTCTCAGAGAGAACTTTATGCTCTCAGAGAGGCTGATTCCATCAACAGCTGCAAAACATCAGAGTATTAACAGTGTCAGGTTGCGCATGGATGTTGTTCCTTTTAATGCTTTTAGTGATCATTGTTGAGTTCACATAAGGAGCCCTATATTATGACTCAGGGTTAATTAACAGAATTGAGACATTTGCATAGCTTATTGCTTAGGAAGCTGTACTCTATCTATGAATGAGTAAAGTTCTCTTTAAACTTAAATCATGCAAAAAGTAACCCAAAATATTAAACATAAAAAACCATCCCCACTACCTAACTCTTTTAATCTTTTACAAATTTTCATGGTCTGTGAAGCAACCTTCCATCAGTTGAATCTTACCTTATGCAAAATTCACCAGACTTGCTTGCTCTTAGTGAGCCTAATTTAAATTCCGCTATTTTATCTTCAGATCTCAGTGTTGATGGGTACTATCCTTTGATTCGCAAAGACTCCAATAGTCACATGCTTGGCTTGGGGGTATACATACGCATCAATTCAAATATTTTTCGTAAAATCAGGATTGAATCTTTCAACCATTCTTTTGTGTATTTCCCCTTAGCAACTCTTCACTCTATAACCTTTCTCATTGTTCTTTATCCTTCTCCTTCTTCCCAAGACTGTACTCTTTTAGATGCAATTTCTGATCAAATTGACTATGCTCTCCCTCTTTACCCCTTTGTCAATATTGTTGTTATTGGTGACTTTAATGCTCATCACACTGAATGGCTTGGCTCTCATGCCACTGACCCTGCTGGCACTAAAACCTATAACTTCTGCACTTAATCTCTTACTCAGATAGCAAACTTTGTGACTCGTTTTTTTGACAACCCTAATCATTTACCTTCACTCCTTGATTTATGTCTTGTCTCTGATCCTAGCTCATGTTCAATTTCCCCTTTTTTCTCCTTAAATGGTTTTGACCATGCAATGTATCTTTAAATCTTTCATCTTGTACTTCCTTTTCGGACTCGCCCTATCATCTCACTACTTATTACTGCCCTAAAGATGGACTGGTATTCTTTTTGTGATTTTCTTCATGAGGGTCTTTGAGTAGATGTCTTTCTTCTCTCAGCTGATAAATGCATCTCTTACGTAACCTCCCGGATTCAGGCAGGAATGTCAAGTCTCATTCTACTCCATGGTTTTCACCTTCTTGTGCAGCTGCTATATCTAATTGCAATCACTTTTTCCATCTTTTTCAAAAGAACAACTCTCTAGAGATGAGCAGCTATTTATTACTGCAAGAAATCGATGTAAAAAGGTCTGATGCTAAGCTCCATTATTCTCAGTTCACTAAATCTCGTATCTTAACTCAGAAGTTAGGCTCTAGACACTTTTTGAAAATCTTCAACAGCATCATTAACAAAGGTAGGTCTAACATTCTATCTCTCATTCATAGGACTGATCTTATTACCCCTGGGATAAAGCTGAACTATTTACAAAGAAATTTTCTTCTAATTTGACTCTCAAATCTTATAGCCATTCTCTTGCTTCATTTCCAATTAAATGGTTAATCCATTCTTAGACATTCGAATCATTCCAGCTTCTGTTGCTAAAGTCATATATCAATTAAACTCTTTTACGGCTTGTGGTCCAGACAACATTTCTGTCATACAAAAAAATAGTCTTACAAAATTGTTTCCCAGAACTCTCTTTAATTGTATTTAAACTATTTAAAAAATGATTGATAATAGTGGTAGAGCACTCGCTTTATAAGCGAGAGATTCCAAGTTTGATCCCTACCAAGTACCTCGCTCAACTTGTTTCTCAGCACAGAGGCCTTGTTTTTCAAGGTTTGTGTTTCGGAGTTATAGAGTTGAGAGAGTGTAATAACTACAACTAAGTAGACTCCTTGTCTGTAGTGGCCTTCTTGGCCTTGAGGAGGTGAATTTAAAAAAAAATAATAATAACTTACTGTCCATCAGCTGTAGAGCAAGAGGATTGAAAATACAATTTTCAATCCTCTCGCTTTACAGCTGACTTGCTAACAACTGAGACAGAAAAATTTTATTGTGCATTAGATGGAGGCGGTGAAGCTAGGGCTATTGATTTTGACTATCTAAAGCTTTTGACAAAGTTTGGCATGCTGATTTTCTCCACAGGCTTGTTTCATATGGTATATCTGGGAAAGTTTTTGAGATTATCAAACTCTTTTTTTTTTAACCGTTTTATTAAAGTCATCCTCATAAGGCCAACACTATTCTTCATTTCCAGTAACTTCTGGAGTGCCTCAAGGTTCTATCCTTAGTCCTGTTTTGTTTCTTATCTACATTAATGATCTTTCTGACAACTTTACATCTAAAGTAGCTCTTTTTGCTGATGACATAACTTTTTACTTTTGTCTTGACAAAAAGTCTTCTCTTTTTGATTGCTTAGAACAGGAAGTCGATCTTGAATCTGATCTCACTTCTGTAACAGATTGGGGCTCGCAGTGGCTTGTAAATTTTAACTACAACAAAACTCAGTTATTTACTCCAAACAACTATCACAATACTGTCGACATTCCTATATTAATGAATGGCAACCCTCTTACTGAGTCCTCTTCTTTGCATCTTCTTGGATTATTGTTTAATACTGACCTTTCATGGAAACCATATATATAATCAATTGATAAATTAACATCTGCTGAGGTTGTTTCTGTTTATCGTGCTTGCCATTTTTTATTCTTGATTCCATTCTCTACCTCTACAAATCTTTTATTTATCCCTGTACAGAGTACTTTTGTCATATTTGGGGTAGTTCTTCTAATGATGCTCTTTCTTTTCTAGACAAGGTCCAAAAACGCATTGTAAACATAGTTAGACCTGCTCTATCTGCTAAGCTTGAGCCTCTTTCCCATCATCAAAAGTTGCATCATTAATGGTGCAAAGGAGCTATCATCTCTAGTTCCATCAACTAAAACTCATTCTCATTTGACTCATCATTCAGCAAAGTCTCATTCGTTTACTGTAAATGTGCCTGGATGCTCTAAAAACTTTTATTTGTCTAGGTTTTTTACTCGCACTTCAACTCTTTGGAACTCTTTCCCATATTCATGTTTTCCTAACTCATACAACCTTCAAGTTTTCAAGTCTTTTGCCAACCGTTTTCATGCTCTATAACTTTATTCTTTTTTTCTAGTAACTCCCAACTTAATAGTGGTTGCTTGCAGCCTTTTTGGGAGTAAATCAGAAAAAAATCATATTTAGCTATCTATGTAAAGCATTAATGATTTTTTCATGGCAGATATAACACTGCCTATAAAGGTTTTAAACAGTTTGACAAAAAATTAGCAGGTAACCTCTAGTCTGCTCTGGTAAAAATAAAATTTATTCTTATATTATATATATGAACTATTGAATAAACTTTTCTTTGGTAGGTCAGTAATTGCATAGGACATCTGGTTTATTTAAATTTTGTATATCTGATTCTCCCTCCAATTCACCCAAATCATTGCTTTTATCAACAGAATTCTCAACAAAGTTGAGAATATTTGCTATAGCTTCTTCTGCTGAAATACACATTTATTGTATTCAGTTTTTTTTACTACTTCTGAAAATAACAATGAGAATAAACTTCGCCATAAAAAAATGTGTTAAAAAAGTTGTAAAATTTAGTTATTTTCAATAAAATTGATACAAAGTGAAGTTTTCAAAAATTCATGTTGGAAGGTGTTGTCGACAAGACCGTGAAAAGGACACTGTGAAACCCTTTAGTCACACATTAATGTTGAAAATGGTGTAGTATAGTATGAAAAGTCAAAAAAGTTTATTTGAAAGCGGTTTAATGCAAGAAAAATTATAATGGTTTAAATTTATGTCATTATGACCCAGTGTGAATAGGGTTAATGATAGCTCACCTAACTCCTGATAATCTTTTTTTGATTTACCATGCTAAAACTAAAAAATTTAGTTTTACAAATTTTGATCCTACAAAACAGATTGTTAAAGTTACTTTCATCAAGTTAGTTAACAATGCAGTTGTTCTTAATCTTTTTGAAGACTTTTATTTTAGATTACATCTCTTTAGAACTGTTGAGCATTATAGAAAATTCTCAAACAAGTTGAATCCTGTTTGAATTCTTGTTACTGGAACTGAGTCTTTTTCAAGATCATTCCAGACTAATTTTAGGTGATTAAAGAGCTGATTGTCTGGACCAGACGTTTTACTATCGGGATAAATTTTGTTAAAGTGGGTAATATGTCTTTCTAAAATATGATGTTTAAAGGCAAGAAAAAGTAGTGACCGCACAAGCATATGTGCCATTCTTATTATAACTCTGTGGTGCTTTCCAGTGTTGGAAGCTGTACCATCAAAATATATACACTACTTATGATGACTGAGGCCAAAAGATTCTATTAGAGTATAAACTGCTTTGAACTGCAATTCTCCAGCACCTTACTCAATATGAGGAATGCCTAGTGGCTCCCTTTTTCCATTCACTTTCACTAGTACATCTTTCTCTTGTGGCTGAATAATCTTGTGGACTCCCTTTTAGATTTTTTTTTTTTTTGCATCTCTCAGTTTTTATCAGCATCATCAGCATTTTTAAAGCTAATGTCAGAACCGCCTAGATAACCTTGTTTTCTTTTATTCTGCATTTTCAAAAACATTATGTCCATACATTTAGTTTCTTTTTTTTCTTTCATTGTTATTTCTATTTTTCATTGTTATCTCAATCATAACTTTTACCTCATGTCCTAACCTAAATACTTTTTTAGATTCTATTAAAAAGGTCTCTCAATCATTGATTCCTCTCGGTGTCAATCTATTTTTGAGCAACTTTTTACATTTTATTGTTAGAGCCTCAACTTCTTTCTTAACATTGATATTATTTAGATAACTATATAATTTATTTACATTAAGATTTGTTAAATAATATAACCCATAAAATGCATTGTATGCTGCAAGCTCTGTATTATCCAAGTTCTAAGAGTATGCATGTACGTATGTATAAATACATGTATATTGTCAGGTCAGGTTATCCTGCTACTGGTTACATGTAGTCCAGTACAATCTGCTTCATGTCCTGCTGCTAGTAGGATAAACATTTTTAGGCAAAGGTTAGGATATGCCAACTCAGACTTAAAACACCCCCTGCCATGGGGCTCTTGGTTGAGTAAAGGCTAGAGATAGCGACTCAATAAAAATACTGATCTTGGCCAGATGTTAAATGCATCCGGCTACTGTCTTGTAGAAGGCCGCCAAGGCTAAGACTTAAGGGGAAAACAGATTCTATCTGTTGACCAGCCTCGCACCCTTTATTCCTCTATTAGGCTAGTGCAGATGTATTTTTAATACATTGTTTCCAGTTTAGGATGTTGAATGCTGGATCTTCTTGACTCAACGCATGGGTTTTGCTTGCGTCTCTGTTTTTATGACTAGGCAACTCATTCTATTATCTCCTAATGAGGGTACAGTTCTAAAACTAAGTTTTATGGTTCTGAGGTTGGCTGGAAGTCAGGTTTCCCGAACTCTGTGCTAGCTCTCAGAGAGGCTGATTCCATCAACAGCTGAAAAATATCAGAGTACTATCTATGCTTTGAGTCAAGTTCTTTAACAAATTTAAAAATGAATAAAGTACCAAAAACTATAAAACACAAAAAACTATCACCATCACCAAGTTCTCTAAACCTATCATTAACTAATATTCGTGGTCTTTGAAGTAACTTTTCTTCTGTTGAGTCTTATCTCTTGCAAAGTTCACCAAACCTATTTGCTCTATGTGAGACTAATTTGAGTTCAGCTGTCTCATCTTGTGATCTTAGTGCTGATGGTTATCTTCCTTTAATTCATAAAGACTGCAATAGTCACATGCTTGGCCTGGGCATTTACATTCGTAAGAATTCACCCAATTGTCAAGAAGCTAGGTTTGAATCCACAGACTTTTCTTTATGTGTTTTTGTTTAGGATCACTTCACTCTATCGCCTTTCTCTTTGTTCTATATCGCTCTCCTTCATCTTAAAACTGCACTTTTTTTGATGTTATTTCTGATCAAATTGACCAAACCCTCTCTCTTTATCCATCAGCCTATATTGTTGTTGTCGGTGACTTTAAAGCTCATCACACTGAATGACTTGGCTCTAGTGTCAGTGATTCTGCAGGCATTAAAGCCCACAACTTTTGCCTTTCTCAATCCCTAACTCAAATATTCAACTTTCCAACTCACTTTCCAGACAACCCAAATCGTTTACCTTCTCTACTTAACTTATGTTTTGCTTCAGATACTAGTCAGTGCTCAGTTTCTCCACATTTATCCTTAGGTGCTTCTGATCACAGTTTGATCTCTCTAAAACTATTATTTTATTCTTCTTCATCATCTGAATCCCCCTATCATCGTACCTTTTACAACTACCTTAAAGCTGACATGGACTCTTTCCGTGATTTTCTTCGTGATGGCCCTTGGGTAGAAACCTTTCGTCTTCCTGTTGACAAATGTTCTTCTAACATATCTTCGTGGATTCAGGCTGGCAATTAATCTTTTATTCCCTCTCAACAATTCCAAGTCAAGCCTCAGTCTTCTCCATGATTTTCCTCACATTGTGCTGCTGCAACTTCCAATCGAAACCATTACTTCCATATCTATCAGCAAAACAATTCTCCAAAAAACAGATGTCTGTTTATTACTGGTAGAAACCATTGTAAAAAGGTTTTATCTAACGCCTGCTATTCTCAGGTCACGATTTTTTCATCTCGTATTTCATCACAAAAATTAGGCTCTATTGACTTCTGGAGAATTTTAAACAGTATCAATAATAAGGGCAAATCTGCACGGTTCAGACTTTGTCACCTCACCTAAAGACAAAGCTGAATTGTTTACTAAGAACCTTTCATCAATGTCATCTCTTGATTCCACTAGTTGCGTTTTACCTGAAATAGCTGCCAAACAGATTGATTTATTGCTTGACATTCGTATCACTCCAGCTTCTGTATTTAAAGTGATTCTGCTTTGACTCTTCGACAGCTTGTGGCCCAGACAACATACCTGTTATAGTCTTGCAGAAGTGTTCCCTGGAGCTGTCGTCTATACTTTCAAAACTATTCAGTAAGTGCTTATCAGTCTTGTTTTCCAGCCTGCTGAAAAGTGGCATCTGTTAACCCTATTTTCAAAAGTTCTGGAGAGCGATCTGTTTTTTCTAACTACCGTCCCATTAGTCTTCTTCCTATCATAAGCAAGGTTTTTGAATCTTTAATTAACAAACACTTAATCTCTCATCTTGAATCTAATAACTTACTTTCTGATCATTAATATGGATTTCACTCTTCTCATTCTACAGCTGATTAGCTAACAAATAACTGATAGGTTTTATCATGCATTAGATAAAGGTGGAGAGGTTAAGGCTATCGTTCTTGACATTTCTAAAGCTTTTGATAGAGTTTGGCATGCTAGTCTTTTCCATAAGCTTTCTTCTTACAGTGTATCTGGTTACATATTTGAGATTATTGAATCCTTCTTTTCCAATTGTAGTATAAAAGTTGTCCTTGATGGACAGCACTCTTTTACATATCCTGTAACTTCAGGGGTTTCTCAAGGTTCAATCCTTGGCCCTATACTCTTTATAATTTACACTAACGATCTTCCAGATATTCTCACATCTAAGATAGTATTGTTCTCTGATGATACTAACATTTATTTTTGTCATGATAAGAAGACAACACTCTCAGATTGCTTGGAGGAGGCATCTGAGCTTGAGAAGGATCTCACTTCTGCTACAGCATGGAGCTCACAGTGGCTGGTGAACTTTAATTCAGATAAAACTCAATTTTTTTCAGCCAATTATTGTCGCAATAATTTAGATCGTCCTATATTTATAAACAGTAATGTACTCGTTGAGTCATCTACCCTTCATCTTCTAGGATTAACTCTTACTTCTGATCTTTCTTGGAAACTGTATATCAAATAGTGATGTGCCATTGGCTAATGCTATTAATCGGTATTGGCTACTTAGCCTAACCAAACTGGTGCATAGGCACACCTTATATATGCAAGTTGCATACCTAATATTAAGATATTACCTTTATATACATACATTAAACCCTATAATTAGCCTTAATCGGCCTTTGCTGATGGCACATCACTAATATCAAATCTATTGTAAAATTAGCACCTGTTAAGGTTGCATCTCTTTATCAAGCTCAACACTTTCTTACTCTGGATTCTATTCTTTATCTCTATAAATCTCAAATCTGCCCTTGCATGGAACACTGTTGCCATATCTGGAGTGGATCTTCTAATGATGCCTTTTCTCTTTTAGACAAGGTGCAAAAATGCATTGTAAACAGTCGGACCTGCACTTGCAGCCAACCTCCAACTATAATCATGTTGTCATAACATTGCTTTTCTTTCCCTTTTCTACAGATACTATAATGTGCAATGCTCTAAAGAGCTAGCGTCTCTTGTGTCATCTACTAAAATTCATTCTCGTGTTACAGGTCATTCAATTAAGTCTCATCCTTTTTCTGTGACTGTTCCTAAGTGCTCCAAAAACACTTATCCGTCTAGTTTTTTTCCTCGAACATCAGCTCTTTGGAATTCGTTTCCTTCATCTTGCTTTCCTGATTCATATAATTTGCAATCCTTTAAGTCGTCCGTCAATCGTTATCTTGCTCTACAATCTTCATCTTTTCTCTTCCAGTAAATTCCAACTCTAATTAGTGGTTGCTTGCAGCCTTGTTCGAAGCGAAGATGTTTAAAAAAAAAATGCATATATGTATGTATGTATATATGTATAGAATATAAAGTATAGTTAACAAAACAGCATGTAAATTTACCCCGATTAAAATAAGGATACTGAGGTGCAATGTTGCTTAGCAAATTAGTATCTTGTTCATCATCAACATTATGATTAAAATCTCCTTAAAAACAAAAGTTATGTATACAATTAATGTTTTACTATTTAAAAAAAATGGAATTCAAATTAAGAAATTCAACTTTAACTTACCACTAGGAGCCAAATGACCACGATCAAACCCTGAATTGGAATATGATGAACAAAACGAACTCTCATTTGATTCCAAGCGAATATCTTGCCGAAAACAATTTGATCGGTTTATATTTATCAAAAGATTCTAAAAAAAATTCAAATAGCCAATGCGTTTTATAAAAATATCTTTTTAGAAAAATTAAAACTTTTTATTTTTATAAAAATTTGATTAACATATGAAGTAAGGAAAACTCAAAAATTCTCAGAAACCTTTCCAAGTAGTTGATAGCCAACCCACAAGGGTATACGAAGTTTTGTACTATACCCCATTATATATGATCGCTGAGTAAGAATGCATACAGAGTCATCACCTCCTCCATATGGTAAGGAATATGGGAAATGTTTGTTTTGTGAATTGATTACTTTAATAAAAAATTGAAACAATTTTAAACAATACATCACTACAACATTAAAGGTATAAAAATATAAAATTTATACACTTACATTCTTTTTTTGACAAGTTTAAATTAGATTCAAATGAAGCAATATTGTCGAAAATATTTTTCTATAATATAGAAAATAATAACATTTTAATATTGCAACATCAGGTTTTTTTGAATTTTGAATTGCTTAAGTGAAAAATGAAGTTTTGTTAAAACTCTGGTGTTAAAAATGGCTTGTTAATTTAATGTCTTAATTTAGAACTAATTTTTTCAGGTTGGAAGTCTATTTTGTATTTAAATGTTAGAAATATTTTTTTCTAGGTCTAGTATCTTCATTTAAAAATACTTTTTTTAAGATTTATACACGAATCAATCAAATTTTTGTTGAAAGATTAAGTTATAAGTAAAAAAATTAAGAATTCTTCCAATTACATGTACTCATCTGAAGAAACAAACGGTTCATACAAAAGTAAACTTGATTAACTGTATTAAATATTTCTTGTAAATCAAATATTTTTTTATTTAATAACTTTTTATAGAGCAAAGATTAATGGCAACCAATAAACAACCCTCTCAGAAAATACAACATCTAGGTTTCTAATGTTGGCGAGTGTTTATGAAACATTGATGCAGCTCTTAAAAATGCTTTATTACATGACATCAATTTGGACAACAAAAGTTTGAAAATAAATTTAAAGAAAATTTCAAAATATTATTTTTAATGTTAATCAAGTGATGACATGATTGACGAGTTGATTGATCTGAATGTTACAGAAGTTATAAATACAATTTTGGTTTTAAGAATTGACACTGTATTTTAACTAAAATGTTAGGAAGAAAAAAAGCAGGAAGATGTATAAAACATATATTTTAAAAGGACTCCTATTCTTATGATGATATTTTCAATTGATTGAATAATGCTCTTCTAAAAAATGTATCCCTTGTCAAAATGATCTAAAGTATCTTAATTTTTAAACGAGTTTATGTTTATTTTGATATTTTCATGTATTTAAGTTTTACTGCTGAAATATTTAACCAGTTAACAAATTATTATAATGTAAATTATTATCTACAGTATATATATAGGCTTTGGCAGGAATGACTGGCTATAGCCTGCACCTGCCTCCACACCCATGCAAATCAGTTTACACGAACAAATTAAAGCCAGTGCAAAACAAAACTTTTTGGTTAAAATAGTAAAATATTTTTATGTTTTTATTTAGTTAATCTTTTAGAAACTTCTCAAATGATGTAATTTTGTACAACTGTTTGTTTTACTAGTTAAAAAACAAAACTATTTCATTCAGGATAAGCTAAAAGAATTATGAAAAAAATAATGTTTGAACATACTGATGTAAAAATAAAAAATAAAAATTGATTAAGTTATTTCAAACAGCTATAACTGTTCTGAATTATTCTGTGTTATGTTAAAAGATAAATCATTAGTATGTTAAAAAGTAGGCAAAATATGCATGTGTTGCAAAAGAATTTAACATAATAGTCCGGGTTTTAGTATTCTTTGGAAATTTGTAAACTTATACAATAAGAACTGTTAAATAATAAAGACAATTTCTTTTTTGTATAATCACACATTTTGCTTAATTGATTGATAAACTAGTTTTTCATACTTTAAAGTTGTTTAAAGTAGTGCATATTTCCCTATATACTTCCGCGTTAACTTCCTGGTTTTTTTGAAAAAGGCGGCAGTTTATTTAATATGCTAACATATAACTCGTTATTAAAAATCGAATATCTCATTTATAATCAATAGATTGCAAATCGATTTTTATAATATAAATTGAGTGTCTGATGTAAAGTTATCAAGTTATTCAGGTCATCAAGTTATTCAAGTTTTCAAGTTATTCAAATTTTCAAGTTAAAAAGTAAAGTTTCAGTAAAGAAAATGGTATCTTCCAGTAACAGTTACATTAGCAACATATCTGAGTTGGGGTAAAGATGAAGTTTGTGGAAAGAAAACAACCGTGGAAAATGGAACAATATTTGTTGTAAAGCTGTGGTGTAAGGTCTGTATTCAGTATAAAAAAGAACTGCTTTGTGAGCGATATCAAGTCGACAGACTGAGTACCCAAATTTATGCAAAATAGCAAGTTTAATCATATGCTTATCTGGGTCAAACTTATCAGTGGAATGAGCCTTTAGTCTTTTGACAATGCTTATGTCAGACCAAAGACTCATAATCAACCACAAAACTCTTAATGTTATCTTTGCCATTAAAATCAATGATCCAAATTTTAGTAATGATAGGAAAAATGCAATTGAACAGGTTACTGATATACTTTTATAAAAATGGCGAACAGCTATTTTCGATCCAATAATTCAACCTAAAAGGACGACATTGATTACAATAGTTTAAGCAGTGAAAGTAAATGGGAAACACCTGAATTGAGTAAAAGTGAAGAAACTGCATTCGATCTTGAAATTGAAGATATTTTGGGCTAATTTATTTAAAATGAATATTTATAAATAACTTATAACTATATATATTCCTTTTGCATGATAAAAATAATACTATATGATTCCTTCATATTTTATTTTTGTTTTTATATTTGTGCTATATTTAATAGATTTAAATATATTTTACAACAATAAACCTGATATATAAAATAATACTGCATTTAATACTCTTCTATTGGTTCTACTCATAAAAAAATGTAAAAAAGATTTGTTTGTTTTTAAATTCATATAACGCTTTTTTTTATACAGGCCTATATTATATAAGAAGAATATATTTAAAAAGTATATATATATCAGAAGCTTAAAAATTCTATTTGTACTAAGTCTCTTAGAAATTAAAAAATAGATTACCTCAAATTTTAACTTACATATCACATAAACTTTCATAACAATTATTATCAAAAGTATGATAGTAAATTGAACGGAAATGGTAATAAATAAAATTTTAGCCTAAACAGTTGAAAAACAATTGTAAAAAAATAGAATATATAGGTATATATATATAAAAAAATAGAATATATAGGTATATATATATATATATATATAAATATATATATATATATATATATATATATATATATATATATATATATATATATATATACCTATATATATATATATATATATATATATATATATATATATATATATATATATATATATATATATATATATATATATATATATATATATATATATATATATATACCTATATATATATATATATATATATATATATATATATATATATATATATATACACACATATTCATCTCACCTCACTAGATGGAAGAAGCAACTGAGGTGTTTTAATCTAGGGTTGAGCTTTTACCGAATATTTACCAGTAAATCGGTAAAATTGTTTTACCGATTTACCAGTAAAATTATATCGGTAAATTTTGGTAAATGATTTTTACTATACTATAAATTAAACAATTCATTTGGAATCCCTAATTATGAAATTAATTTTCTTTTTTTTGCTACCTTTGTGAATCATATTTTACTGTAAAAAGAAGTTATGATTTTCAGCCACACCTAATAGAGTATTAACTTTCTTATTATTTAAAATTTCGATATGATGTCTTGATCACCTTCAGAAACCCACATACCATTCATAATGTTATGTATACTGTTTTCCTTTATGTAAATCAGAACTTCTCCACCTCATTTATTTGTTTGTCTCTATAAAAAAAATCTAAAAAAAGAAGATGGTAATCAAATTTTTTATGCTCAAAAATGCTTTAAAATATTTTAAAAGGTTTGAAATAGCTTAATCAATAAATTAAAACTTTAATAACCATTTCCTATCAACTAAGCTGTTTGTTTTGTTTGAAAACTAATTCTGTTGGTTAAGTTTTATCTGAACATTTTTAGAAAGACATTACTACTTTTTTGTGATACATTTATTGTTGCATTTATCAATCAATTTGATTTGCTTTCGGTCAAAATGTCAGATGTTTGAAAACACTACACCTTAGGCATAGGAAAAACAGTGACTTGCAAAATATGTGGAAATACCAGTAAATACTCAAGTTCCACAACTGAAATGTGGTATCACCTAGACAAAAAACATGCAATCATAAAAGAAACACAGGAAAAGTTGACAACAAAAGCTGCAACAGAATCAAAAAAGCCTAAGATTTCAAGACTTGTAGCACTGGATAGATTTAATTTCCATGCCAACAGCTCTTTCATTCGATCTGCCATGTGTGAAAAAGCTTATGATTTTCCAAAAAATTACAAGCAAGCAATCCAGTCAATAAAGAAGTTTGCAGTTGGCGTGAGAAATGACCGTAAAAACACTTTTAAATCTTTAGTGACCATTAAAAAACGCTTTTCAATTACACTGGATGAGTACACTACTTTGAAAAATCGAAGATACATGAATATTAATATTCATCAAAAACACACATACTGGAATCTGGGCTTGACTCGAATTTCTGGATCACTACTAGCCGAAAAAACTGCAGCAGTTGTCAGAGAAAAAGTGGCCAAATTTGGATTGAACATTAGCGACAGCATTGTCTACTCAGTTACAGATGGAGCTTCTATGATGGTTAAATTTGGAAAACAGGTTTCAACTGAGCATCAAGCATGTTACACCCATGGAATTCATTTGGCAGTTCAAGAAGTGCTGTATGAGAAGCTTTTCCAAAAAATTGATAACAACAAATTACAAGTAACAAGCGACAAAAATGAAGTCAGCAGTGACAAATCTGAATCTAACACCAAAGTCAGTTTTCTTGATGCTGCCATGAATGAAAACATTCCCATTCCAAAAGTGAAAGTGCACTTGCAATCTGTCATCACAAATATCCAAAAAGTTGTTGAGTTGTTTCAAAAATCTCCAGTCAAAAATGACATCCTCCAAGAAGAAATCAAGAAACAGCACGGAAAAGAGGTTTTACTTTCCCTTGACTGCAGAACAAGATAGAACAGTTTACTGTCGATGATTCAACAGTTTCTCAAAGTTAAAGATTCACTGAGAAAAATATTGAAAGACATTTCTCCACATTTGATTTGCAGTGATGATGAAATAAACATTTTATACGACATTGTTGCTGCTCTTGAACCAGTCAGACTGGCAGTAGAAGCTCTTTGCCAACAGGATGCAACTCTTCTTACTGCTGAGGGAATTTTCAAGTTTCGTGTGAATAGACTGAAACAACAAGATTCAACTCTTTGCATTGCAATGAAGAGTGCAATTTTGAGACATTTTGAAGAGAGAAGGCAGAGCAATCTTGTAAGCTTGTACAAATACCTTTCCAATCCAGAATGTTTATCTGACATTGAAGAACATGGAGTTTTCAAAATGCCTTCCAAGTCTGTACTTCAAAAGACTGCCAAAGATTTGTTGTCTAGACTATTCCCAACAAATCCAGATGACTCAGAATTCATTCAAGAAGTGTGTGGCTCAGAAAATCTTGATGAAAATCCACTTTCACTTAAAGAAGAACTCGATGAAGTAATTCAGCATTTGGTCAAAAAAAAGCGCCACAATTCAAACAATGAATTCAAAGCCATTTCAAAAGAAATGTTGGTCTATGAAGCTACTGGAAAGAGAAATGTCAACCTTGAACTTTTGTTCAATGCACTGGAGACTATCCCTCCAACAAGTATTGAGTCTGAGTGAGCCTTTTCTGCTGCTGAATTATTTGTTACAAAAATTTAATCAAGAATGAATGGCAACTTACTTGATACACTTTGTTTTCTCAAAGCTCATTTTTTATCAGTATAACAATTATCAATAAAGATATTAGTTCTGAATCTTATAAAGACTTTATTTTGAAACGAAAAAAAATTTTATACGATCTTCTATGATTTTTTTATTTATTACCAATTTTACCAATATTTACCGGTAAATTATGCTTTTTTTACCGATTTACCAGTAAATTTAAAAGCTGGTAAAAGCTCAACCCTATTTTAATCTACAATTTCAAGTTTATTAACAACTTGAAGTTGAAAATATTTGAAGTTGAAAATATTTGTTAGCTTAACCCACAAATCAGCCATCAATCTGTTCAAATAACTCGAGGACACTCTCAGCATCACTTCAAAGAGTTCTTCAATGCTTCTGACCTCAACAACAACATGCAATCCATCTCCACTAGACTTAATTTCTTCCCTAACAGAGTAGTCAACTGATGGAACTTTCTCCCACAAAGTTCAATAAAAGATTGACTCTCATCATCTTAATCAGTTTAAAAATCAACAAACATTTTGGCCAGCATTATCCACTAAAGTGTTGCTACAGCTCATTGTCTATTGACAAGGAGCTAAAGGGTTGTTTGCCTATTGAAGTGAAAGAGAGAGAGAAAAAACATACTTTGTGCTAAATTTAGCACTTTTAGTTTAGTCCTTATTGTCATTATTATTATTATTATTATTATTATTATTATTATTATTATTATTATTATTATTATTATACATACATATATACATACGTGTATATATATATATATATATATATATATATATATATATATATATATATATATATATATATATATATATATATATATACATATATACATATGAGTGTGTGCACTGTGAAAAAAAAAGGTTTCACAAAAGGTTTTTTACACTCCAATATGGTTTTCTACCACTAGAAAACCTTTCGGTGTGTAAAAAAAGGTTTTTGAAAGAGTTCTATTAGAAAACCCAAAAAAGCAAAGGGTTTTTTCGTGGTGAAAGATATAAGAAACCAATAAATACCGAGTGCCGTTTATTGACATCGAGGCATAATTAAAAATAGAAAGGGTTTAAAATAGGATCACAACTGCTTAGCAATAATGATATCTTAAATAAAATAAATAGTATTTATTTTTATTATATTCTATTATATTTAAAATTGTATTTTGTTAAAATTTTTAAAGTAGAATACGCAAAAGCGTATACTTTTTAAGTTAACCGATTTATCTATGAGATTCCTATAGGTCAATGTAATTCTTTTTAAAATTTTAAAGTAAAGCTAATAATTAACATTTAAAGCAGAAATAATAATAAAGTTAAAGAATTATGTCTGCAAATATTGAAAACTGGTCACCTACAGAAGTAGCCAAATGGCTAATAGATAATGGGTTTAATGAACAAACTGCAGCCGAATTTGAAAGTAATTTTTTTATTATTATGCATTCTTTAGTAACATTTTAATTGTACTGTTTACATTGCAGATTCCATATAATATACAAAGCTAAACATGCCCCAATTTCTTTGTGAATGTGGCAACAATTATTTTTCATTTGGAAAGTATTTGCGACATCTTATTTTGTTTCATGAAAATCAGCCTCTTTTTTACGTTAGATGTGTTTCAAGTGCGTGCAAGCAAACTTTCAAAAGTGCTGATAGTCTAAAAAAAACATGTTCAACAAAAGCACAGTAATTTATTAAGAAGCTGGTCTAATGATAATGAAAGTGATCAGGGGAGTAGAAATTGTAAAAATGATAACATCATAGATTCATCTGAAACAACCGAAGAATCAAATGATCAAAATAATGAAAAATTAGACCAAGACTTTAAATGTAAAAATGTTACTGATATGCTCAATACTTTGGAAAAACATTTTGCATTTCTTCTTTTGCGACTCAGAGAAGTACACATACTTCCAGCCTCTGTTCATGCAGAAATTGCAAAATATATACAAAACCTACTTTTGATTACACTAAGTAGTTTTAAGGATGTTATATGTCAATATTTATTCAAAAATAATATTTTACCACTGGACAATGATTGGGCACATATAACAGACACAGAAAGATTGCTGCAATTCATGGGCGAGATGTCTTCAAATGAAAATAGACTAATAGGATTATTGAAAAGCAAAAATATGATTGCAATGCCTAGACAAATAGATTTTAGAAAAAATAATACAATTGGTGTTTTTCAATACATTCCAATTCTGGAAGTTTTATCAAAATTAGTTTCCCATGAAGATGTTTACAACTGTTTGGGTGACAGTTACAATCAGTCTCTTTCTAATAATGATTTTATGATATCCTTTTGTGACAGTGAACTTTTTCATAGTGACAATTTTTTTTCTGAAAATCCAAGTGCATTGCAGATTCAATTATATGTAGATGAAGTTGAGCTTTGCAATCCAATAGGAGCTAAGCGAGGGAAGCATAAAGTGACTGCATTTTATTTTATGTTAGGCAATATTCCATCAGAGTTTCGTTCAAAGCAAAAATTTATTCATTTGGCTTTATTGATTGAACATAAATTTATAAAATGGCCAAACATGACTACACTGAAGTTCTTTGTCAATTAATTCATGATTTAAATGTACTGCAGAAAGAAGGAATTGAGGTTTCCGTCAATGGATTACGTCAATGTTTAAAAGGCAAACTTACAGGTATATTGGCTGATATGCTTTCAGCTCATGCTATAGGAGGATTTCAGCAGTATTTCCATACTGGAAGAATTTGTCGTTTCTGTATGGTGGACAAGTCACAAATTGGAAGTAACTTTAGTGAAAGCACTCTTTGTCTCAGAACTCCGGAAATTCATGAATATCACTTAACTGCTATAACTGATAATGCAGCAAACAAGAATGTGTATGGTGTTAACAAAAAGTGTGACTTTTTAGAGTTGGATAACTTTGATGTACTTACAGCTTTCCCTCCAGATATAATGCATGACTTATTTGAAGGCATTATGCCAGTAACTTTAAAATGTGTTATCAAACATTTGTTACAATCTTGTAATACATTATCAATAAATAATATAAATGATTCTATAAACAAAATTCATTTAATTAATTCGTCTAATCACCCTTGCCAATTACCTAAAAACATAGCATCAGATAAAGCGCACATAAATGGAACAGCTGTACAGAAGCTAGAGCTTTTCCTATTGTTTTCGCAGTTAGTCGGTAATGATGTACCACAGGGAAATATTGGCTGGGAGGTTTATCTTATACTTCGCGAAATATGTGACATTGTTATTGCCCCAATTGTAGACAGTGACAGTATATACATGTTAGAAGAATTAGTTGCTATGTTTTTGAAAACATTTTCTGAAGTATTTGGTTCTGAATATATTATTCCAAAAATACACATGCTTGTTCATTACCCTGTCTGATACGTCTTTTTGGACCTTTACGAAATTTTTGGTGTTTACGTTTTGAATCTAAACATCAGTATTTTAAAAAAGCTGCCTCAAATGGACAATGTTTCAAGAATATTACCAAAACATTATCAAAGCGTCATCAAATGTTGCAGTGCTGGGAAATGCTGACAGATGATATGCTTTTATCTAATTATACTGTGTCTGGAAATGAACCAAGATTTTTTCATAACTTGGATGTTAAAGTACAAGAAGCTATAAGATTGTTACTTGATTTAGATATAGAATAGAATGAATCCATTGTTATAGTGAAATCAATATCAATTGATAGTATTTGCTATTCTATTAAAGCAGCGTATGTGTTGCATACTGTTACAGAAGAAACTGTCCCAATTTTTTTTAAAATCATATACATTGTCTGTTTACGTGACTGTTGGTTGTTATGTGGACACCTGTTGACACCAAATTATTTTTCACATCATTTGCATTCTTATCAAGTTTTGGATGAAAATGAGTGGACAGTTTGCAGAACAGGATGTTTTATTGATTTTTATCGACATGACTATTTTAAATTCAACAACTGTCAGTATGTGAGCATGAGATATAGCGTTGTGCATCCGTCTTGCTCTTCAATTTAAGGACATGATTATTTGAATACTTATTTAGTTTGTTTAGTTTATGTAGCTTGTTTTTTTGAAAATTATGTATGTTTCGTAAAACTATTGTTCTTATTGTTTATTTGCAATAGGGCATGAATTAACCGGTGACTATTTATGTGACCTTACAGAGCAGATGCTAACAGAGCTTTTACCTTTGATAAAAGATAAGATAAGATTTATTCGTCTTTTGAAAACAACAAAACAATCTGTTTCAGCAGCATTAGATAATTCTGAATCTACCTATACTGCAGTTGTCAGTGTAAATAATGAAAAGGGCGAAACAACAAACAGTGGCAGTTTTTCAGAAATTGAAGAAGCAGAATGTGTACATAGGTTTGTTATAGTATTTTTACTTTATATACATTTTTTTTTAATAATAACACTCTATCATTGATTTTAATTTATGAGAGTATTTGCATACTTTTATTTAATTTTAATACTTTAATGTTTGTACAATACTTGTGTTTAAGAACTATTATGCATTTAATGATGAATATCATTGTTATAAATTATATTTTTACCCATATTAAATTATAGTTGAATGAGATACTTTAAATCAGAGTAATTTAAAGAAATTACTCTGGTTTGCTTGAATTACTGTGATAGTTTATTTTATTTATTTAGCCAGATGCAAGAATTTCCTTTTGTATATCAGTTGCCACTTTTTCCGGGTAATATTATAGCTAAGCTACAATGTAAAGACAAGGCTAGTTTTGGTTTAGGCTCAAAAAGCAAAGCCCTCTTATTTGATGACTTAAAAAGGCGTGACATTTTGTAAGTTGAAAATTGTTCTTGTTTCATACTTTGCCGACTCTGAGTTTGCCATTTCTCAATTTCCATTTCATCAATTTTTCATGATTTATTATTTTTCATATCTAAAAAAATAATTTGTTCTTTAGTTTGCTACATTTATATTATAATATTAATATTAAATGTTTTGTAATTTTTATCAAAAACTGTTTATACAGTTTCAAATATTGAGTTTGGCATTTAGCAATATATTTGAAGTTGATTAATGTGAAAAACAGCTAGCTCTTTATATTCAAATAAGTTAACTGTCTGAGGAATTAATTGTGATCCAACCAGAAGAATATATACTGCTGTTAGCTCAGCAGTTATATTAAAATTTTTTGGCTGATTTGGATATTAAAATATCCTTTTTTGGCTGATTACGATGGAAGTAGTGTAATGCAATTCCATACTTTTGTACATACTTTTATTTGTCATCATTTTTTTAATATGAAAATTATATTTTAAAAATTAATTTATGTCTATTTCACATTTTAAATGGGTATTTTGAGTTTAGAATACTATTAGAGGTAGCTCTTCGAAGAAAATTTAAAAAATACAGAGAACCCCTTTGTAGCGAAAATTCAATTGCTGTAATAAGAGAAAAGTTTGGAAGGCCTGGGGTTTCAGAAAGAAAATGAAAAGTAGATCAAGTTAAAATTGATCAACCTGACAACAGCACCCTCTCAAAAACAGCTCGAGTTAAAGTATGTAATAATGTATATAGATATTACTTGCTATAACTTTGTAAAATTGTTGTAATGTTATGTTGTTTAAATGTCAAAAATGTATATTTTCGTTACTTTTCACAAGTTCCAGCTGATTGGTGTAAGGTAATATCCTTCTATATGTACAGTTGTAACTATAACTTCTTTTTATTAGTTGGCTAATGTGATACAAGGTGAGGATCACATAAGCATAAAAAAACATCAAGATGCTTTAAAAAAAGAAATAAAAAAACAGACACCAAACTTTGATTTGAACAAAGATAAAATGAAAAGAACTTGCGGGTACAGACAACTTTTCTGCCATGCTCACGCAACTGCAGAAGTTCTGGAAGAATTTCCGTGTTTACGACTAAATATTTTTGTAAGATTATATAAAGAATAATTTTTCTTTTATGAAATGTGCTTTTTTTTTACAATATTTCCATTGATTTTCTTTTGACAGTTTTGAAAGACTATGTAAAAATTACCTTATGAACATTAAAATTTTTAAGTATAGGCTTATTTTTGTAATCATAATGTAGATGAATTTTACAAATGATTTTTATAAATTAAAGTTTACAGCAGATGTGATTTTGCTATATGGTGTAGATGTAACCAAATTAGAAATGAAACTTCTATCCCTTTATAATGCGGTGATCAAAGAAGCAGTCAAAAGATGCAAAAAACATTGTGAATATTCAACAATGATAAACAAACATTTAGAAGAGACTTTGGACAATGGTAAACGACAGGGTAATTTTTGTTTTTTTTTATTTTTCTTTCTTACAATTCTTTTTATTGTAAAATAAAAAATTGTAATATTCCAATAGCAATTAAAACTAGTCATAGTAGGCAATAAGTTACACAAGTTTAGTAACTTTAGCAAATATTGATTAACTTAAAAGCATTTGATCATTTATTAATACATTACACATGTATGCTAATACTGCTATTTTATATATACTAGTTTTAACAAATGTATTATTTTGTATGTATTTATAATTAAAGATATAAATACTTTTAGATTGGAAGGTGATGTTAGTTACATTATATATATTGTTGCCCTCATTATTTGAAGAAAAGGAAGAATTGTTTTTTCCCTTACCAAAACAGGTAGGATGTTTATTGTACATTGTACATTATTTAGGAAATTGCACTTGATCATATTTTTCTATAGTCCATTGTTTGTAGTCCATTCCAAATTAATATGTATTTATCATATATTAAACTATATAAACTAATATATATTTAATAACAAGAAGATCTGAGAAATAATAAGAAATATTAAGAAGGAGATCTAAGGAAATGCAAAAATTTACTGGTTTGAGGAAATAAGTTATTAAATATTTTAAGTCCATGTAAATATTCTCATACTAATGACACAATTTAAAAAGTGATGTTGTCCTTTAGGCGAGGAGTCTTCAATAATTTGTATTATATAGAAATGTTATCAATTAAGAAATTTTAAAATTGAATGGTTTTAAGAGCTTTGTATCAGAGGGATTTTAAGTTGTTTTAGGTTTGTTTTTTGATTAAATGAATTATTGTATTTATTTCTTTATTTATATAGGAAATACCAATTAGTCCGGTCATATTGCCACAAGACGACGAGTGGAATGTATCAGTCGACAAGGAAGTTTTGTTTCCTAAAACTATTTGTACTTTGTTCGAGGCTTTTCAAGCATGGTTTGCTGCATTTTGGATATTCAGCATTGAATTCCCAAAAGGATTGATCAATACATGTCAATTTTTAGAAAAAGTGCTTCTTTTTCTAAAAATTTTTTCTAAAGGAAAAGTGCTAAATGTTGTCAGCAAATGGGACAACCGCCTTTTGCACTGATATTTATGGCTTTTGTTTTTTGTATGTTTTTGTTGTTAACCTTTATAATTTATTTATGTTTTTTTGTCGCTAAATTCGAATAAACTCATATTTTTAAATTTTATTATATTTCGTGCTACTAGGCGATTTCTTGATTTAATCTTTGAAAATAAGTCTTAACGGTAAATAAACTTCATGTAATACTTTTAACGTTGGAATATAATAGTTGTAATAGTTAAATTTGAAGCAGAAAATTTGTATAATAACTCATAATAGTTTTACATAATAGTTTTAACGTTATTTTCCAATTTGTTTCGTTTTGTACGACTTGTTTGTTTTTGTACAACATTTATTGACCTGTCTCTGATTATTGTAATGTTTTTTTTTTATTTAATGTAAACTTTACTGTATATTACTTTGATGTTATAAGATTTTAAACATTATTACAGAATTTTCTTTATTGAGTTTTCATATTGCGTGCAAAATTACAGTGGAATTAAAGAATCTAAATATTTGCATATAAGCAATATTATGTATAAATTAAATGTTTCAACTAAAGTGTATATTCAATCTATCCTAAGTATAATATTACTGAACCAACTTTATATGTGCTTGAAATTGTTATTGCGTAATATAAAAAATTATTGAATAAATTATATTTCAAATTAAAAACGAAAGTACAAGTTAAAAAAAGGTTTTCCAGTTTCGGATTAAAGGTTTTTAAAAAAAGGGTTTTCTAGAAAACCTTTAAAGGGTTCGACCCTCGGGACAAAGTAAAAAACCTTTTAAAGCTATTTAAAAAAAACCTTTTTTTTTACAGTGTGTATATATATAATTACTGCATTCAAGTCAGCATTTTAAAAACTAAAGCGAGGAACAAGAAATAATGTAAAGTATAAAAAATACATGATTACCGAGCAGTAAGGACAAATGCATGATTTACACAATACTTTTCTTGCATTCACATCATTAGGAAAAAGTCTAAATGGGTAAGTTATTTTATTCAATGAAGAATATTCAGTTGTAGAAGGTTGAAGTAGCAAGTGATTAAGACTTCCAAATGTTCCATTATTAGGAGCTGGTTTCAACTTTAGTATACCTTAAAAAATAAATTAATATATTATCTGTGTTATTAAAAACTATAAACATAAAATATTGTACATTACTTTAGAGTTCTAAGCAATATGGTAAAAGAAAATTACAAGCAACGAGAAGAAAAAAACTGTATTTTACACAATTTAGTTTAGCAAACTTAAATAAAAATGTTACAAAATTTTACTTGCAAGAAGGTTGTAAATTTCAATATTTGCAAAAGGAGTTGAAACAAAACCAGATTTAAATGCAGGTCCTGATGCCAAAAAAATATTCTAAAAGCATTCAGGTTAAAACAATAAAACGACAAGTATATAAATTTTTCATATATCATAATTAGGGTAAATATATGAGTTAGAGATGGTTGTAACAACAAACTCTCTTTTGATGTCTCTGACTGTATATGAAAAGTGTCATTTTAAAATTATCATTTCAAAAGTGTCATTTCAAAAGCGCCATTTGAAAAGTGTCATTTCAAAAATGTCATTTCAAACAAGGATAAAAATGATACGCCTACCTAACTTTGTTCATCTTTTTAGTGATAGTAAAGTGATAGTAAGCTATCAACTCCATACTGTTAGTGTCTACTGTTATAAAAAATATAGTAAATTTTTTAATGATGTATGAATAAGATTGATAATTGTAAGAAGTGTATTTTGATGCAAAACAAAAAGTTCTTGTGCTTATCAATTCTATACAATGCACATAAATACACTTGTCAATACTAAACTTGTCATTCAAATATTTGAACATAAAAACCATATTTTATTATTACTTTTTTATTTATTTGGCTAAAAAAAGTATTCAGTAATTTTTTCAAGAATTTCCAGAATGTTCTGAAAGCTTCAGTGAAAAAAAAAGATTAGTGTTTGGATGCCATGTAAACTGAATGCTAGACAGATAGTCAGAAAGTAGACACCTGCTTAAACCTCCAATTTTTGCACTATTTATTTATTAACTCACCTCCCCAAGGTCAAGAAGGCCACTACAGACGAGGAGGCTACTTAGTTGTGGTTATAAACCATTTCTCAACTCTGAAACGCGAACCTTGACAAACAAGGTTGCTGCACGGAGAAACAGGGACATGGTGGGAATCGAACTTGGAACCTCTTGCTTATGAAGCGAGCGCTCTACTACAACACCACTACCGCATTTAACTGGCTTGGTTTTTAATTGAGGGACATATTATCATTTTTTACTTACATGTACTGGATAAGGTGTACATTAGGTAAACCACACCAGAAAGTATTAGTGGCTAAGGCCACAACAACCATCCATAATTTTTTTTTGGAAAAAAAACTTAATACTTTTTAGCCAAACCAATGTTACAAATAAAGAATTTATATTGAAATTCTTAATACAACAAATTTAAAATAAAAATCTTTGAAAATTTTTGCATTAATTCATTTTAACTTTTTCTGATTTTCAATAAACAAAATGCTAATTAATAATAAAAGCATACAGAATACATACATACACCCTCATACTCCCTCTACAAAGTTTACATAAATAATACTAAAACATATATTTATTTAATTTTGGCATAAATCAGTTTTTATAAAGTTTTTAATACATTATAAAATAATTACCTGCATTTCAGGGATAATATTATCCAATCCGTGGTATCCTTTATCAATTAAAGGTGAAGAAAGATTGCTAACAGTAAAATGTAAACATATACATATACTCTATATATTTTAAAACATGACATATAAAGTGGCAAATAGTATAGTGGTTTAGCTGATTTTATGCTGATTGAGGAATGTGTTTTATTAAAAATATTTTAAAAAATTTTAACATTCTCATTATATTCAGATAAGCATAAAATTACCTTGAAGAATACAGATCAAAAACTAGTTTTTTATTTTTATTTAAAGAGAATCTTTTCACCATTTAATATATCAGCACTTAATATACACCCTAACCCACCATCTAATATATACCCTGACCAACTACCTAATATATCACCACCTAATATACAATCTAACACACCACCTAACCTCTAGTGATATATTAGGTGTATAAGAGTGTAAATGCTTTCACAAAACACCTCACAAAACGTTTAGTGATATATTAGGTGTATAAGAGATAAATAACAAATAAAAACAAATGAAAAATTCAACCAAATATAAAAAATATTTCTAACAGCCTCATATTACACATGTTAATTAAAATTTTTTTTTTGTCTTGACTCATTTTGTCTTGATTCATTGCTTTTTTTTATTTTCTACAAGAACAAGAAAAAAAGCAATGAATAAACAACAAGAGTACGGAAATAGATAAGCAAAAATGTTATCAAGTATATATCTTCATATTTAATAAAGCATACCTTTACTTTAATAATGCATACCTGACTTGCAAAACCCATGGTATTTTTGGTGTAATAATTATATCACCAATACGTCTAAAAAATAAAATATATTTAAAAAAGTGTACAAAAAAGTTTTTATTTATAAATATGATGATTGTTTTATTTATAAGTATGACTATGATGATGTTAATAATTATGATGGAGATTATAGTGATTATGATGGAGATCACAGTGATAATGATGATAAACACAAATAAATAGATAAAAAGTTTTATTTCTGTCATTTTTCCTCACATTTTACTTTATCATCCTCAATTTTATTTGGTTCAACATATCCATACATTTTCATCTATATATTTCTCATTATAGATTTTGTATATTTCATATAAAGATAGTGGAAATATAAACTATAGTTTGAAAGTGAAATATAAGCTATATTTTGGAAATAAAAGATGAACTATAGTTTGAAAATAAAAGATGAACTATAGTTTGAAAGTGAAAGTGAATGATGAACTATAGTTTGAAAATGAAAGATGAACCATAGTTTGAAAGTGAAAGATCCACTATAGTTTGACAATGAAAGATGAACTATAGTTTGAAAATGAAAGATCAACTATAGTTTGACAATGAAAGATGAACTATAGTTTGAAAGTGAAAGATGAACTATAGTTTGAAAGTGAAAGATCAACTATTATTTGAAAGTGAAAGAAGAACTTAAGTCTGAAAGTGAAAGAAGAACTTAAGCTTGAAAGTGAAAGATGAACTAGAGTTTTAAAGTGTAAAATAAATTTGTAGTATAGATGAGTTTCTTTATAGATGTTTGTATGAATAGATAATGAATGATAATTGCTATTGGAGTACATATCAACTTCTAGGTCAGATTTAAATAAATAAAAAAAAAATTCAGAGCACTGGTAATAATAAAATGCATAATTCCAATTGTAATAAACTTAATAAAAATTTTCAAAAAAATATCAATGGCTTAATTAAAAAACCAAAAGTATTTTAGTAGTGATAGATAGAGTTTTTTTATTATTTAATGTTGTGATCTTCATGCAGTAAAAAAGAAATTATATTCTAAATTTGTTTCTTATTTAAAGCAGTGAGAGTGCTGACTTTTAATCAAATGTGGAATGTATTGTTGTTACATTTAATGCTCTATTTTTTCTCAAGCATTTTATTAATACATGAACATAATATTGGAGTAGTGGTAAAGCACAGAATACAAAGTTCAATGCCAATTACATCTCTGGTAGTGTAGAGCTCAGTCAGGGTTAAGCTTCAACTCACCAACAAAAGCTGATAAACAATTCAAAAAGTATCAAATTAGAGCAAAAATAAAAATCCTTTCTTATTAATACCTGTTATTTGAGAAATGCATCCTTACTGGTATTGAGTTATCATCTTTCTTCATAACCACTACATTTTTGTGACACTAAAAATAGTCAAAGTTTATCATTTTTATTATTGCTTTATACTTAAATTCTATTCCAAAACAACTAAATAAATTGTTGGGTATAAATACAACTGTACTGAACTGCTTTCTTTGTCCTGCCCAGAAACTTAACAAACTTTTTACATTCTATGATCTACTTGATCTGTGATTCAAGAAGATATCAGCTCTAACTTTAGCCTGAGACAGCAACAGAAAATGATCTTGGAGGCGCTTAAAAGGTGCTGACTCCTTTTGAAGAACTGTGACAAATTGTTTGATGAAATCTAACTTAATTTACAGTGACAAAATAAGCACTTTCTGAAGTTTTATCAGCAGCTCTTATTTTACATTTCTCTTGCTCACAGAGACCTTGGTCCTTTAAAGCTAGTCTTTTCAGTGATTTTTTAGTGCGCTTTAATATCACAGATGTCCCAGTGGCAAAGAAAATTTTATGAAACCGCTTTAAAGGCCCATGAACTTCCATCTTTAGCAGTCATACTTCAAGGTGCTCAGCAACATCTTGATACTGGCAAAGTCCTATTGAAGATGCATAGAGTAATCCATTGGAATAGATGGGTTGTTATTTCCATTGTGAAGCAATACAAATTTAAGGCTCTTGGAACTGTCTATACATAGTCATCACTTCACTATTATCAATATATAGAAACCTTGTCAATTGTAACCACTTAAATAAACTACATATATCTAAATCTTTGAAATTCTACAAAATATACCACATCCAAGCAAAAAGCAACTATTCAACTTACCTTAAAAAAATTTTCTTGCAATATTCAAATATGAAATACAGTTTCTAAGACTTGTCCTAATTTCTAACAGGCACGTCAAAGTATGTTTGTAGACCTTACCATTTTACAACTTGCTTCCACCTAATACTTTTTTGATTTTTTTTAAATTTATAAATTGTTAACAAACATAGCAAAATGCATTTGATGTATGCAAACACCTTTTGATACTATTCAAAATAAATAATTTTTCTTCAAATACAACTCATTTTCCCTTCATTCACCAAAAAAATTAGCTCAAATGTATCACATGTGCTTTTTGAATTCAAATGTGTCATCTGTGCTTTTATACCTGTATAACTACTTTTTGACATATTGAAAATGTTCCAGAAAGTTTTAGTAGTTTCTTGATAGAATATTGAGGAAAATTCTTGGACCCTTGTTGAGAAAAACATACTCTCAACCCAAGGACAAAACAATAATAAAAATTTGTACATTGAGTGACTGATGTCTATTGTTTGTGTATAATTATAAATGGTGTCTATTGTTTGCATCTAATGGTTATTTATAATTGATGTTTGTGACAACTATTGGTATCAATTTTAAAAAAACAAAGTTTTGAAATGCACAATACGCAAAATTTTTTACATTTTCTTTTAAACATATAACTTATTAATTGACAAAATTTATATAGCTGATGGATTATTTTTTGACATTAAATAGTAACATAATAATACTGGTAAATTAATTAATAACAAGAAAAAATTATATTTAGAGTATATTTATAATACTATTAATACATACACAAGCTAGGGAAAATTAATGCAAAAAATCATAAAAAAACTTACATTTATTGAAATGTTTTTTAGAATATCACCTAGTGAAAAAAGCACATATTACATATATATATATATATATATATATATATATATATATATATATATATATATATATATATATATATATATATATATATATATATATATATATATATATATACATTGGCCATTAATAACGATCTATCATGTTATTTTAGTATGAATATAAGTTTGAAATTAAACTTTTTATAAACTAAAAACAAATTTTTCTTTAGTGTTTTTTTATTGAAATAAATCAAATAGTCACAACATAAATTTATTATAAAATAATAAAATTAAAAACTAAAATAATGAAATTATAACAAGTGTTCATTTATATCAACAACAAAAAAAAAAGTGGCCAAAATAAACTAACCACAAAAATAAAATTAACAAATCTTTATAAAAAAATATTTACAAAACATAAAAAAAAAAGAAATAATATTTATTGACAATCCTTTTGCTTTTAAGCATTCATTGATACATTTCGGCATATAGTTCACTAAATTCTGAGTAATCTCTTTTGGAACACTATTCAGTAATTTTGTTACTAATTCTTTCAGCTGGTCCAGATCTTTTATTTCAATTTTACAAAGATTGTGGTTTAACCCAGACCACAAATTCTCTATGTAAATGAGATCTGGACTATTGGCAGGCTAAGACATGGTTTCAATGTTGTTTTCTTCAAACAATTGCTTGCAAACCTTAGCAGTATGGAGCATTATCTTGTTGGGAGATTCCCATGTCTTTTGGGAAAACGTCAATAGAAGGCATTAAATAATTATCCAATATGTCTAAATATCTTTGAGAATCGAGCCTTCCATGGAATATTTTGAAACAACCAGCACCTTCATAGTTCATACAGGCCCCGATACCTATACTACCAGTACCATGTTTTATGAGCTAAACACAAGTTTTTTCATGTTTTTTTATGTTTTATCAGTAAATGTGGTTTTTTGCAAGCAGCTTGCCACATGTAATTGTATTCTTGTAGTACTCTTCTAATTGTTTGAACACTAGCAACAACACCATCAGCTTTTTGTCTTTTTTGACTGAGATCAGTAGATTATAAATTTCTATTTTTTTATCACTGTGCAAATAAGTGAGCGTTCATTTAATTTATTTGAAATGCTGAGTTCCAGGACATGAAAGATTTTATTGTCTTAAATATCAGCTGATTATTCTGATAAAAGTGGCATGCTTTGTGTTAAAATGTTTTTCAGTTTCTCTCATTAAGATGTTTTGTTCATTCATTATTATGATTTTATATTTTGTTATATTATCAATAATTTTTCCAGTCAATTTGATTGTTTTATTGTTGAAATATTGTAGTTAATTAGATACTCAATTTTTCTATTTTATTTTTACGCAAATTTTTCAAATATTTATAAAAATATAAATAAAAATTCTCAAATAATTATAAATAGTTCGTAAATAAGTGCAAAGTCTTATCAAATAAAGAGTATTTATTTCTTTAAAATGATTTATTCATTTGTAGAACTTTTATTAATAATTTAGCACTCAAGATCTTTCATAGTTTCATCAGTAGTGCTATTATACAAAAAAAATATATATATATAAAAATGTGTATTTTTGTAAAAAGGAAATTAAATTTATGTTGCCAAGAGTTAACATTGTTTTGTGTCTTTTTAAATAGAAAGTGTTAATTAAATGTATCATGTTTTTGCATGCGTAAACTATTTTTATAAAATAATAAATTCATTTCATTTTTAAGTTCAAGAAAAACAATTTGCTAGAAAAATGGTTCCATAGTTTTGTTATTTATTCTTTGGCAATTATAAACATGGTTGTCAAATATATTAGTTGATTGGCTAGTTCTGCAGCTGGAGCTATCACCATTTATCTGATTTCTACAACAGTCTAATGTATATATTTTTGCAATGATATAACTACACAACATCATATAACTAGCTGGCTTTGCTGTTTGATCTAATTGGAGAGCTAATTTGTGTAATTGATCTACAGGTAAACATTAATTATGATATAATTATAAATCTTTTATGTATATTAAAAATAAAACTACATGATTTTTACATATATTTATTAGTTTCATGCAATCATCAGGTAAAATATAAGGGTTTTTTCCCATTTAAAACGAAAAAAAACTCAGAAGAAAAAACTAAAATAAAAATGAAAAACTCAATAAAAGTATTCCAGATTTGTATAAATCAGATTATGAAAAGGAAATAAATCAACTAAAAAATGAAAATGCACAGTTGAGATCACAAATGACACAAAATGAAACAAAACAAGCACAAATTCAAAAAACGGTTTCTAGCAGACCAGTTACATGGTCATTAATGGTAAAAAACAAGAAATATATAGTAGAAATATATAGTAACAAGTAAACACAGCAATAAAAGAACAAAAAGACAGAGAAAAATGAAAGAAAAACATAATCAAAATAAGTCACTGCAACAGTTAAAAAAGTAGAAACTGAAAAAATGTTAGTCAAATACTTAATTTATGCTTGTCAAAAAACTAAAACAATTACATAGAAGCGCAACAACAGACTGTACCACCAAAAGCACAACAGGAGAAATATTTTGTTTTACTACGTGATGAGTCAAACTTGGGATTAAATCAAACCACAGTACAAAGGTATTTACATTTCACCAGATATGACACATGCAAAGCAATATGGAAATATGGATCTCAGAAAATTAAGTGACACAAAAAATGTAGCATAAAGACCAGATGATCTCTTTTGATATGCGATATGTGGAGCTGGACTCAAGTTTAAATGTAATAAATGGAAAAAGAAATGAGCAGTACTAACAAAAAACCTACTTATATTCAAATGCAATATTTGAGTGGTCTATTTTTAACATTTTTTTTTTAACTTTAACTGGGTTTTACCAGTGATAACATTTGATCTAAAAACGCTAAATACAAAAAATTTCCAATTTCAAATGATTTTTAGATCTCCTGCAAAACATTGGAGGTTAAAATATGGGATTGCACAAGTGTTGCACAATATTTTTATTCTTTAATTGTTATTGTTACTTAGTGGGGTTTACACAATTTAATTATAATTCATTAAAAATTAATTTAAAAATTTATTAATTTATGACTATTTGTACATATCCCACAAAAGATTTATTAAAATGTTAAAAAATATACAATTAATAACATTACTGAAATGTTATTTTTTTGTTTATTGAAAATTAATTTCAATTGATTTCTTTGAGTAATATTCTCTTTTAAAGCTTTTTTGATGTTTTTCCACAACTTGAGAAAGTTGTTTTCTCCTTACTGGATCAAAACATTTTACAGCGTTACAGCACTAGAATTTGTTTCAATGCTCTGATGAAATGTTTAGCTATTCTTGGAGTCTGTTTAATTTTAACAGATGAAAACCATGATCTTTTGCCAACGAAAGATGATAAAAAAGGTTTTTCTTTGTTGCGCCAAACAATAATCAGAGGCTTCAGTTTATAAGGAGTGAGTACTTTAGGTCTTGGTAAGTTTATATGTTTCTGACCCATCATAGTCTTTTCAGCATAACTTAGTGTCTTCAAACAAGGAAAAAACTACTAACACCTCAGATAAGTATTCCAGGTGTTAATTAAAAGACTTGATGCTTTCTTCGGCACTTTTAAGGTTAATTGATTTAAATTTTCTCATTAAATAAAAGAAATGCAGGTTGTTAGCTGGAGCAGCAGCAGTAATAGCAGATTGAAGAAAGTACTTTCCATAAAAAAGGCAATTATACTCAGCCACCCTCTCAACCTTTTTTGCTTCTTTATCATTAAGTTTAAAAGTAATAGATAGTATGAATATTTTTATAAGCAAATGGCTTTTGACATCCACCTTGCATGATGATCAGAACCGGCATACCGAATGCAGAAATCTCCTAAAATGTAAAAAAATAGAATAAGCTACACTAGTTCTTGATAGTTCTTACAAGGAAATGTTTTCTCTCCAAACCTTCCATTGCCTATTTCTTTACTTTAAGTGTTTGTTGAAATAAAAAACTATTTTGATCATGAGGCCAATTTGCTTGTCAATTAGAATTGCAACTCATTTATGCGCTCCACTATTTGCAGATTTTTTATCATAGACAAGTGCAATAACAGATGCTTTTAATTGCGATTTATCAACTAGGTTTATCACTGAACAACATATTTGACCAGATCAGTCGTCAGTTTAAGGAAGTGGCCTTGCATATACAGCAAGTCGCTATTCCTTTTTTTGAGTAGCTTGTTTGGAAATTTTTCCATCCCAATGAATTTCCAAAAATTCAGGTGGAATCCGAGTTTGTTCAATTAATTTAGCTTCTTCAACTCTATTAGCTGATCTTGTTCTATGAACTGATGATTTAGAATGTGTAATATCATTTAAAGCTGCTCCAACCACTGCTGAAATCTTTCCTGAAATAAGTAGCTGTTGTTTTTCACTAATACCTGATCCATCAGCAACTGTATAAGTTTCTTTTAATAGTTCTCTTTATGAAATTTTTAGTGCTACCGCAGATTTGCAATGACGTTTTTTTTCTCTTTCACTTAAAAATTTTCATCTCTTTCATCTTCTTTTGTAACATCTCACTAAATTTCAGTTCCCTCATTGACTTCATTATCATCATTAATTATTGAGCAAAATTCAAGAATTTTGAGTTGTTTCTTAATATGAAACAATTCCTATTTTTGCTTTTTTTTGTGATACTGTAGTTTACTGAATGTTGTCGCTCTTTTTAAGCAAGTATTTTGTCTACTCCAGCCATTGAGCCCACTTAAGGAAACTTTTTGTTGGGTTTTTAAGCCCCAGTCAATAAGCTAATCGCCATTACCAGAGTGTTTCAACAATGTCTAGATGTCTGTATGTGATATATCAAACAGATATATCACATACTGTTCAGTTTTAATGTAAAAGATGTAGTTTTTTACTTTACTTTTCTTTCTTGTCTTTTGCTTTCAGGAATTTTCTCAGTGTATCATATTCCTTTACCAAACGAATAATCTGAGCAGCACAGTCCTTCCTGTTAGACTTCATTGAAATATGAGCAGGTAACCAAAAGTATTCAATGATACCACTAACTAGATGATTTGCAATTCTTGTTTCTTTTCTAGGATCAGTTTCTCTCTCAAGAATATATTTTTGCAATATAGCTCTATTCAATGGTAGCTTTTCTCCTTAAAAGTTTTCTATAGAAAAATCAACAATCCAATTATTTAAACCAGAAGAGGGTCTACTTTTTTTAGCGGATATATTTTTGTTTATAGCAACAGCTGGAATATGTATTGAACCTAAAAAACTTTTTTTTCCTGATCTGAATACTTTCTCTTCTGCTTCAATAGATACATTATTTCCCAAACTTTTACTAGGTCTACCAACCTTCTTTGGTATGGGAGCCATTGCTGTGGCATTGGCTCCCATATGTTTAGATATTACTAAATATATATATATATATTTAGTATATATCTAAACATACAGTTACTATTATTTAGGAAGTCCCAATCAATAAGCCACTTGTCTTTAAATATATAGGATCTAAAAATTGTTTAAAACTTAAAATTTTTGGTATTTAGCATTTTTAGATGTCATCACTGGTAAAAATCCTGGTCAAAATTTCAAAAAAAAAAAAATTCAAAATGGACCACCCTAATGCAACATCACTTGGCAACAATATAGAAGAATTTAAAATCTTTGATGAATCTAAGAAAGTCAGTAACCAAGAATATAATAAACCGGAATCAAAAAAACATGGTATCAAAACTCATCCTTTTTACAGTTAAAAGGTTACACAATATACAAAAAAAATATATCTTAACAGGCTAAAAATGGTGCAGCTACCTTGTACATAAAGAACAACCTTACATCATAAGAAATAAATATTGAAAATCAGGACAACAAAACAGAACAAATATGAGCTGTCATAGTAATTAAGAACATCAAATACCTCAATGGATGTATATATAGACCAAATAAACAAATAGACATTAATTTTAAACAAAGTAGATGTTAAAAAACTAAAGTAGATGTTAAAAAACTAAAGTAAATGTTAAAATGTATGGAGATGTAGCATACTTGGAGATTTCAATTTTCCAAACATTAGCTGGAATAGTGGATATGTTGAGAGCGTAAGTAGTAGAGAAAATTCAATGGAACACATATTTAAAATATAATAAACAATGAATTCTTATTTCAGTATGTTAATAATCCAACATTTAAACTGTCAGAAACACAGTTAAATAACACACTGGAATTGATATTAACTAATTATAGTAAGAGATAAATGAGCTCCAATCACACGAGGCTGTAAAAACAAAGGGCACTTAATATTGACATTCAAACTTAAATTAAACATAAACTAGACAAGCCGAATATTAAAAAATAAGTTTGACTACACCAAATAAACAAAAAAGTTAACTCAATTGATTGGAGCACAAATCAATAACACAATACTTAAAATTAAATGTTATTACAATAACATTACATTACATAGAACGAGATACTATTATATAAAAAAAGGCAATTCATACAAAACATAACCAAAAAGTAAAAACATTAAAGAAGTATTAGTCCAAAAAGACTAAAAAAACCTGATAATAAAATCAAAATCAAATCTAAAACTTCTTTTTAAATATGTAAACAGTCAGAGGAATACTAAGCAATCGATTGAAGCCATTTTGAATACTAATATTACTGTAACAAATAATCAAAATGAGATCACAGATATTCTAAACGACCAACTTCACAGAGCCTTAGTAAACAAAAGCAGCACAATGCCAATAATAGCAAATCTTTTAGAGACTCTTTATTTTATTATACACAATTTATCAAAAAATATACCTGTAGATATTATAATGATATATTTTGCAAAAGCATTTGATAACAAGCCACACAAGCAACTTATATTAAAATTAAATGCATATGGAATTCAAGGCGAAGCAGTTTTAACATGGATAAACATACTAAGTGGTGTTCCACAGGAATCCACTCTAGGGTCATTCCTTTTTGTAGCATACATAATTGAAATACCAGAAAAATCAAAAACAAACCAAAATTTGGTTTGTTAAAATCATGCAGAAGTCATGATGAAAAATACAGCAGAGAATAAACCAAGTTTATACTGAGACATGAATTCATTATAAACAGAAAAGCATTTGTGGAACAAATTGCCATTGGAAGTCATCAAGTCAGCAAACGTAAGCAGTTTCAAGAATAAATTAGATAAATTTTTAGTATCAAAAAAATTAACTTGAAAACTATTTTTTGTTTTCTTTCTATACATTTGTAAATTATTGTATATTATCAAAAGTTTCAAAATGAGTTTCTAACTCACTTGCTGTTAATACTGTTACAGCTTAAATACTGTTGCTATTACTATAAGCTGAATAAAAGAGAGCTAATTTTGTTATGAAAATAAGTTTCTGTTAAGCAACTACAAGCTTGAAGATTAAATTGAATAAAACAATCCATATATGCATAACAATAGCTCTACAAAATCTAGTATTTTTGGTATATAAAATTTTTGAAATTAAAAAAAAAAAATACATTTTACCTGATGATTGCAAATAGCATGAAACTAGTAGTTGTAAAATCATGAAACTTTATTTTCAATATATATATTTATATATATTCTAATTTTATTCATTAAGAACTTCCTTGAAAGTACCTGAAAAACAACATCAATGCACCCCCACACAAACGTATATAAATAATATAAAATAATTTTTTTTGCAATAAATATAAAGATTAAAAATGTTCATTGTGGAAACCATGAACTTACTATAAACCATAGAACCAGCATTCCTTCCTACCACAGACAGACCATGTAACCCACCTAGAATCTAAACACCATTAAACCAAACAAAATATTTATCATAGTAGTTTTCAACTCAAATACATCAAAATGATAATAATAACAATAAAAAAATATCAACAATAACTTTAGAATATTTAAAAAACATATTTAGTATTGGTAAAAAAAATATTTATACTAAAGCACCAAACATCTTAAATTGCTTGAATTAACTTATTATAGCATTTATTTTAAATAATTTAATGAGACAAAAAAATTTATATATATATATATATATATACATATATATATATATATACATATATATATATATATATATATATATATATATATATATATATATATATATATATATATATATATATATATATATATATATATATATATATATATATACTTATACATATATGTATGTATAACATTGATTGGTTTAACACTGTACTAAAATACAAAATTCTTGTTCGTAGAAAAGTGTATTAATATAAAATAAGTTTCTATTAAAGTATAATAATATTCAATATTCAATAGCTAATATCACAACTAATATCTTTATCAAGTAAAAGCTTTCTTTTCATCAACTTAGCACTTTTTCTTTGTAGATGTGTCTACTGAAAATATTTGAAATAGTCCCATAGGCCCTGTTTTAAAATGCTGATCTCAAAAAATATAATCTAGGGTAGAGCTATGACAGCTGCAAGACAAAAACATATTATGTGTTCTATGGTGTATTCATTATTTTAGCAACTAACATCAATGATTTTACAATGTACAAAGTCCAATTTATATTATTATAAATTATATATATATTTGTCAGGCCTTGTTTTAAAGCGTTAAGCTGCTGGCAATTTATGTACGCATTACGTACGCCAAGAGTGATTTCCATTTAAAAACCTTTCACCATTTTTTAACTTTATAAAAAACCACATTAACTTTTCAATGACAATTATGTAAAAAAGTTTGTTACAAAAGTTTAAATGACAATAAAAATAAAAAAAACATTTTTTTATTGGCGAAAAGGTGAAAAATAGAAACAAGAATGAAAGAAAAGCAAATAAAAATTGTTTAATAGAAGACTTGAAAAATAAAAAAAATAAAGTGAAAATAATGAAAATATTAAAGAATAAAAATTGAAGAAAAACATTAAATAAACAGAAGAACTAAAGAATATAAATGTTCGTGATAAATTCGAAAATAAAAAACTTTAATAAGTTATTAAAAGAAAACAAAAATAACATTTTCTAAGTTTTATTAATTTATGTTGTTTAGATTGTTTATACTGTCATGTATTTTTGCGCATTGTTTATAATATCATGTGTTTTTGTGTTTTTTTTATATTGTCATGTATTTCTATGTTTTGTTTATACTGTTGTGTAACTTAGTGCATTATTAATATTGATGAGTACATTTGTGTATTGTTTATGTTAAAGTGTACTTTTTTGTGGTCTTGTTGCAAATTATTTTTATTATTGTAACTTTTTATGTTTGTTGTTACTATTCAAGTTATTTCTTATTTTTTGTCTCATCATAATATTTAAAAATATACTTTTGTTTTCTTTTTTATTTTCTACCATCCTTCTGATCGTCAAATGTTGTCTTAATCTGTACTACAGATTAACAGATTAACACCTGTTATGGGATCTCTCATGTCAGTTTCATCACTTTTTCCCTTTTTTGTTTTATTTGTCTTGCTTTTTTAAATATCATTGTTCTTTTTATTTTGTTTTATTTTATTTTGGTCACCATCTATATCACTTTTTTTTGCTTTATTTCTTTATTTTAATAAGGTGTCACTCCAATGACTAGTTTTTAACTATACGAGTAAAAATAACTTATTATTTTATCGAAATATTTAGTAGCAGAAAACAAAATTGTCTATAGTTGATGACAATTTTTTATATATATACAAAGTTATTAAATGGAATGTAAAAAAAAAACTCATAAAAGAAATATATATATTAAAAGCTTTTATTTATCATCTTGCGAGCACAAGAATATTTATGCAACTTTTGATTGCATTAAAAAAATTTACTTAAATTTTTATATAATAATAAATAATTTGTAATTAATTTTTTTTATTGTAATGATGGATTTTTTCGCTTGAAAAATGCTAACACTTTTAATTTGAAGCAAAGATCATTATAATATAATTTAATTCTGATAAAAAATATATGACTTAATTTAACTAATTTAATAAAAAAACTAATTTAATAAAAATGATTTGATTTGTTATTTTATATATATATATATATATAAAAATTATTTTGTTAAATAACAAATTTTGTTAAATATATATATATATATAAAAAATTTAATAAATATGATTTAATTTAACTAATTTAATAAAAAAACTAATTTAATAAAAATGCATAATTTTATTCTAATAAAAAAATATATAACTTAATTTTGATTTAAAAATCATAAATTAACTCTGATTAAAAAAAAATTTTAAGTTTATTAAAATTAAAGTTAATGCTTGGGTTAAACTTAACTGTCAAACTTATTAAAAAATATTACCTAATATTGTTCAATATTTAAATTTTATTTATTCTTTAAAAAAAATTAGCTCATTTTTATGGCAATTGTTTTTTCGGTTTTCTTTCCTAAGCATTTTCTTTTTACTCAAAATTTAATTTTAATAAATGTGTTCTGGGGCTGTATCAAAAATTTGAACAAAACATAAATTAAAATTTTTTTTATAACGCAAGCAGAGCGCAGCAATTATTTTTTAATAAATGACATATACAATGATATAATTTTTACAAATGGTGTTTAGAAAAATAATATTTGCTTTTACAACAAAATCGCTAATAAAATAATAAACTTTTAATAAATAAAGTTGATAAATTAATGCAATTTTTTTATTTGTAAGTCATTAATTTTTTTAAAATAAAAAATCATTTTTAGTTGCAAATTTTTTAAAATTATATGAAAAATTTTTTTAAATGTTATATTAAATTTAATTATTTAATATTAAAAAAAATAAAAGAAAACAAGTATTTCCTTATAGTAATAATAAAAAATGAGTTAAGTCATATTTAACTTGTTTTGCCGTAATTAATATTATTGCAGTAATTTAAAAAAGTCAATGTCTTTAAAAAATAAAGAGAATTTTATAACTTCAAATTCACATTAACGGGTGATGCGGAAGTTATCGGACAAAATAAAAACGTCAATAACTTATTTATAAATAAAAAAACAAACTACTATTATATTTTTTTTAAATAAAGCATTTATCTTTTAATAAAAATATATTATTTTTTATATGAAAAAACACCACCATCTGCAATTGATCTCAATTTTGCTCTGACGCCTTTCATATGCGACTGTAAAAAGTTTAAATCAATTTCTTGTAGTTTTAGTTTAATGCGATCAATCATAACTTGCTCTGTTGAAGCTTGCCAATCTCCCTCGTAAACCTTCTGTGCCAAATGTCCCCAAAAATTTTCAATTGGTCATGCTTGAGGCACATTTGGGGGATTGGATTCTTTATCAACGTAATAGACATATTGGTCCATCCAATTTAGAGAATCTTTAGAATAATGAGAACTTGCTAAATCTGGCAAAAATAAATAGTTAAAGTCTCCATGATACTTGTGAATAAATGGAAGAAGTCGTTTTTCTAAACATTCATTAATATAGATTGATGAATTGATCGTATAGCCTTGGAAGTGCGAAACAATGGCTCGGACATACCACGGTCAGATATGGCTATCCACATTAGTAATTTTTTTGGAAATTTCTTTTTTCCTATAAAACGAACACTTTCTGGGCATGTCTTTTTGTTGTTTGTGTAGTATCCAGAATTTCCAGGCATGTTGTCCCCTGCAAAACAAAAGTATTTTTCGTCATTGATGACTAGAAGCGATTTTGTGTTATAGAGTTGGTTAACTTGTTTCCTGCTTCTTTTCTTTGCCTTTATTTGTTGTTCTATAGTTTATTTTGGAGTCTTTTCACGTTTACTATATTTAATATTCATTTTTTTTAACTGACGACCAATTGTCGATTGATTTACACTGAATTTAATAGCTATTTTTCTCTGACTGACCCCTTTTCGATTGTTGACAAGTCTCGTTAATTCGGCTTTCTTTTCTCTAGTCCAGGATTTCGGACAACCAGGGTGCTTTCTATCAGAAAAGGATTGAACAGTTTCAAGTCTTTTTAGGTTATCACATATTGTACTTCGAGCAAATCCTTCCTTTTCAAAATGATTTACAATTTTTTTTTAATATTAGGTTTATTTACAAAAAACATTTTTAGTCGCTTTCGAAAAGATTCTCGTTCAGCTTCATTTAACCTCATTTTAAATAATTGTGTTTCAAATAATAAAGTTTATATTTTATAGAACGTTTATGCCTACGCATAAAACCACAAAAACTAATTATTATGCTCAAATAATGAAATTAGGATTTGTCCGATAACTTCCGCATCACCCGTTAGGCTTATGCGTTAATGCATTTTTTATTTAAATTAAGGCCTGATATATATACATATATATATATATATATATATATATATATATATATATATATATATATATATATATATATATATATATATATAAAATAACAATTATAATAATAAAAATACAATCTACAATGACAATAACTAAATACTTTTATTACTAAACATGATAAGTTATTCTAAAATAAAATCTTCTTTAAAATGCAATCTTTTTTGTCTATTTTGCACTAATTCACATAACTTTTAAAAAAATCTTTTACACTTTTAAGTAAAAAAAAATCTACGAAATTTTATACCTTCACAATCATAATCTTTGAAACAATTATTTACAACTTTATTTACAGTCTTTGTTATTTACAACTGATGGGTTTCATATATATTTTTTATATCTATTTGTTTTATTTATTAATACATTTACATTTGACATCCATATCTTGCTAGTAACAATAATAATAAACTAACATAATTAATAAATCAACATAATAATGACTAACATTAACAGCTACAATCATAATATTATTTGTAACAATAGTAAATCAAAAAACTATAATTTTTTTTAAACAAACAATCTCTAAAAATTAACTGACTTTATCAATGTATATTATAGCGCTTGTATTTTCAGTTGCCATTCCTGTAAAGGAAAGGTAACAATTTAAGATTGAAAATATAAAAAATATAGAAAATTAAAAATAGAAAAAAAAATGTACCATGATCAGAAAGTACAATTATATTTAAATTTTCTGTCAATTTATTTGATTTTAATTTTTCAAGAAGAATCCCAAAATATTCATCAGTTTTCTTTATTGCAGAATTTACCTAAAATATAAAAGAATTAATTTATATTTAAATGCTGTATGGAAAAAATGTTTGTGATTAAAAACCAAAAATACCTCATCTGAATCAGGTCCATAACTATGTCCTGCACTATCTGGTTCTTCAAAATATAATAAAGTCATAGAAGGTCTATAAAAATAAATAAAACTTAGAACTTTATTTTAAAAATAAAACATAAAATAATTTAATATATTCATATATATTATAAACATTATAAAAAGTAATTTAACATACTTATGTATATTAGGTTAAAAGTAATTTATTATGTTAAGTATATTAACATAAAACAGAGCTTATGACAATACTGAAGTAATTACTCCACTTATGCGAAACATGCACACACACAAAATACATTAAAATTTCAGATGCAATAAACAGCACTCATTAACCTTGTAACAAGTGTATAAAACCTTGCTCGCCATTAACCTTGTAACGAGTGTATAAAACCCTGTTTGCCATTAATCTTTTAACAAGTGTATAAAATCCTGCTTGCCATTAACCTTGTAACAAGAGTATAAAATTCTGCTTATCATTAACCTTTTATCAAATGTATAAAATCCTGCTTGCCATTAACCTTGTAACAAGTACAAAATTCTGCTTGCCATAGCTCGCCCTCCTCCCATAGAGTTTAGAAATAATAAAATAATTATTTTTTAAAATGATTTTAAATTAAAAATTTTCGATAAGTTTTTGTTAAAGATAAAATTGTTAAATTAAATGATAAAGTTTGCACTTTGTTAAAAATAAAACTACAATTGTTATAGTTTTTTTGTTTTTATTTTTAAATCTTTTTTAAATAAAGCACAACGTTTTAATTAGAACGCAAGTTTCTGTTTTGTACAAACAATGAATGGAAAGTTTTTAAGTCATTATTGCTGACTTTTAGAAAGAAATATTATCTATTTTCAAAATTTGCTGTAAAATAAATAAGATTACAAAAATTAAAACTTGAGAAAATTTTAAATAGTAATATTAAAAATGTCAAGATTTCTCAAAATGTAAGATTTCTTTGGTGCTTTATGTAATATTCCACACATCGTTTGTAATTGAAATAAATAATCATAAAAAAACTTTTATAAACTTAGAGAATCATCAACCAATTTATAGCAACTTATAACAATCATCAAACCAACTTATAAAATTTTTTGGATTAAACCAGATGTTTTTAGCACATTAACTAACATATCTGATTATTGGTCATCATTAGGGGTGTACCAGATTTGCTGGAATTGTTAATAAAAATCCAGAATTTTTGACGGAACAAGAAATATATTTATGTAATTTTTTATCTTCAAGATTAAAAGTGAAAACCTGCACCTCAGCATCTTGGCTATATAATATATATTTATTACCTATAATATATATATATATATATATATATATATATATATATATATATATACATATATATATATATACATATATATATATATATATATATATATATATATATATATATATATATATATATATATATATATATATATATATATATATATATATATATATATATATATATATAACCTATTTCATTAACTTGACTCTTGTTTAAATCTAACATGTTGTTTTTATTTGTTTCTTATAATTTTATTTATTGAAAGTTTTAACCTGCATAATATTTATATTCAAAATTATTTCTTTGTTTTCTATTTTTCCATTTAGGTTAAAATTGAAATATTCACTGTATTAGGCATCCTAAATTTTTTAACTATCTAAAATTTAAGTAACATATAAAATAAGATTATTCTCAGAGGCAGGTAACATTTTTGATGAAAAAATAGTTCGTTGACCAAAACTGGATAGTAACTCTTTGCACTACAATATTCCTAAACTTCCAGAAATCCTTACATAATTGATTATTGCAAATAAAATTACATTGTGTTTGTTTAGAAATTAGTATTTTTTACCTATGTTTAACTATAGTTTTTCATTGCCCTGTAGGACAATTGTTTTTTGATTTAATTTCACAGTCTGTGTAACATGCCTTAAAAAAAAAGCTAAAAACTAAATTCTGGCATTCCAAAATATTTTAATTCTGGCTAGAAAAGGAATGACCTAAAAATCACAAATTCCGTCTGGAACAGAATTCTAATACATCCCTAGTCATCACCTATTTTCAATGCTAATAATCAATCTCAAGGACATTATGATAAGTGTGAGTAACCATGCTCAACATATCTTTATTTCATGAGGAAAATATATTTTAATTTTATGAGGGTAAAATAATGTCAGATAATTTTCTTTATCATAAGCCCTGATATAATTTAATTAATAAGAAATAATTCAAACTTTTGATTAAAACGAAGCTTAGTTAAAATTTATTTTACCTTGATTTATCATCGAGCTTCAACCAAGAAACTACTTGATCAATTCTTTCCAAAAATGGTACTGAACTTAAGAAAGAAATTTATTTTTTATGCTTTTATAGTTTTGACATTTTTTGCAAACAGTTGAATTTTATATTTCCTAATATTTATAATTATAATTTGTAATTGTAATAAGTAAACTATATATTACTAAGTTACTAAGAAGTATAAACAATACTTAAAGAGAAAGAAAATGATTAAAAGCAGACTTTAAAGTTGAAAATTATATTAAGAAAAGTCAAAATTACAATGCGCTAGTTTTTGTAAAGTCAATGATTTGGAATTTCATTTTCTAAATTGTGTTTTTTAATTGAGTTTCTGGAATGTGTTCTAACCCTAAGACAAAGCCCAAATACGGTAACAGTATTCAATACAATGACTGTTGTAAAATCTGAGAAAACTACATGAATTTGTAAAGTTAAAAACACATGATACCTCTATTCAATCACAAGAATTGCAAACAACAAAAAGACTTTTATGTTTGTTGATTTTAATTAGACTTTTCAGTTTATTTATTACAAATTTCAATAGTAAAAAATAAATAATGAAAGTATTTTATTTATTTATTGGTATTTTGTATTTTTTTTAAATATGATACCAATTAAAAAGAAAAATGAGAACCTGTCTAAAAACAGTCTAAAAAAAAGTCTTAAAGCTTTGTGACAACTTATTTTTCCTGAGGACGTCCACATACTTACATGTATTACTAAATTAATACTGTCAATAAAGTTAGTAAATTACTATATAACTATATTTTAAATAAAATACTAACTTACTTTATAACTAATATTTTAAATAAAATTTAAATTACTATATAACTATATTTTAAATAAAATACTAACTTACTGAATTGATACTTTCAATAAAGTTTATTAAAAAAAAAACATTAAAAATAAGATATTTAAATTACCGGTTATACATTTTCCAGTAATTTGGTCTTTTTTCTACAAAAAAAACAAACAATAATTTGACTAATTTAATATAAACTTCTTTTTATAGATCTTTATAATTACTTTTAATAAAAGCCTAAAAAAAAGTAGAAAAGTAAAATGTTTATGTAAAAATGACACTTTTATATGTAAAATATAATTTATTATTACATGCTCAATGCACATGTAAAAACAACACTTCCAGACTAGTTCCGAAATGTTTAGACATAGTTCAGACATGTTTCTTGTTTATTGCTATTACGTTGTACGTTGCTCAAGAAATATATATATATATATACATATATATATATATATATATACACACACACACACACATATATATATACATATATACACGTATATATATATATATATGTATACATATATATGTAAATATATATATATATATGTATATATATATGTATATATATAAATATATATATATAAATATATATATATATATATATATATATATATATATATATATATATATATATATATATACATATATATGTTATGTTTATTATATCAGTATAATAACAATGTTTGAAAAAATAATAAAAAGAACTAATTAAAACAAAAATAATTCGCTACAAATTTTTTACGCTTTGCGTTATGTAGTTTTTGTTTTTGTTTTGTAGTTGTTGTGCTTGCCTTTTGTTTGCGTAATATTTGTTATTATTTGTGCTGTTGTTGCTTATTATTTTTGTTGTTCGCTGTTGTTATTAATTAAGTGTTTTCGTACTTTTTTGTCTTTTTATTTAATTTATTATAACTTAATCATTTTTTTTTTAATTAATTTATTTATGCTTGCTTTTATTTATTAATATTCCTTGCGGGATCATAAGTTAAAATTTAATTAAACAAGGGAAAAGTTCATCCGTTTCGAACACTACTTTAATCGATATATGCAATTTAAATGGTAAATCTCAATTTGAAAACGATAGTAGTGAAGAAAATATGAATGAGCCACAACTTCAAAACATCAATAACCAGAACAAGAATGTAGATGGTAAATTAGGATCCAATAGCGTCAATATTGAGGATATTATACCTAACAAGACTTCAGAAATAAGTGATAATTTACATACGGAGAGCGGCATTTAACCAAAATGCAATTATGATAGATTAGATCCTGCAGCATGGCCTGTTGAAATAGACAACAAACAACGGATGCTTTTGGTAGAGCAGTCACCAAAAAGTATTTAAGATATCCATTATAAAAGAAATTCTCGAGGAAGATGTTTCAGTGACATTTTTTTTACTGACAAATAAAAAATGGTGAAAAAGAATTAAGAAATTGGCTTTTATATTCTAACTCAACAGGAAAAAAATTCTGCTTTTGTTTTTGTTGTTTTCATCGATAAAGATAAGCTTAATTTCAAGTGGATTTTCTGATTATGCCCATACAGAAATAGGGTTATCTGAACATGAATCTTTAAAGAAACATCTTGAATCAGCGTATAAATGGCGATTTCTACAATTTAACATTAAACATAGAACAGGAATAGATCATCTCAATGAAGATGTGTTCGATTAAGAAAAACGAAGATGGCGAACGAAGGTGGCGAATAATTTTAAAATGTATTGTAAAAGCGGTATTGTTATTAAGTGAACGAAATATAGCTTTTAGTGGCAGCAACGAAAAACTCTTTGAACCGAATAGTGATAATTTTTTAGGAGTAATTGAATTACTTGCTGGTTTTGTTCCAGAACTCAAAATGCATTTAGAATCAATCGCTGATACAGAAAAAAGAGTTACATCATATTTTTCTGTGAAAAGTCAAATTGAAATTATCTTACAACTAGATTCTAGAGTTTTACATACAATAGTAAGTAATATTAAATCACCAAAACACTTTTCTGTAATAATAGATTCTACACCAGATTTTCGCAAAAAAGACCAGTTGTCCATCATTATTCAGTATGTATGGACCAAAAGCCAAGTGTTCAAGACAGTTTCTTAAACTTTGTAAATATAATATCATCAACCAGAGAAAATTTAGAAAACATTTGTATTGAGAAATTAGAAATATTAGGAATCAAGATTGCGGATTGCCAAGGTCAGTCATATGACAACGCAAGCATTATGAAAGGAGAATATAAGAAAGTGAAAAGTTAAATTTTAGAACTCAACAACAAAGCATGGTATACGCTGTGTGGTGGACATAACATCAACTTAGTCATAAATGATAGTGTTAAAAACACTATTAAAACCCACATTAAACATTGCCACATTAAAAGCCACATTAAAAGCCACATTAACACATTAAATAATTTATATAAGATTTTTGCTGCATCAACAAAGCGATAGACTATTCAAGTGAAATATTCAAAAATTAATCTGAAGGCACCGAGCAATACTTCGTGGGAATATTGCTTTAAAAGTATAAAAGCCGTGAAATACCAGATAAAAGAAATTAGTCTTGCGCAAGATAAACTTTGCTGCCTTTTTAATAAAATAAATAAAATCTTATGAATTTGTTGTGCTCCCAATAATTTGGTATCACTTGTTACCAAAGCTTCACATTTTCAGCCAACTGCTTCAGCGAGAAAAAAAATGGCAACTAATATTGCATTACAACATACAAAGGCTATGCTATTATCTCTTGATGATTTCATAAACGATTTTGAACAGATTATAAAAGAAGCACAAGAAGCGTTGGTATATATAGATATTATAGCACAGTTCACTAAACGGTCTTCTTGTGACACTCAAATATTAAGTAGAAACAAAGATTATCTTGATAAATTACCAGAATCTAGTTTAGTCAAAATGGAGACTACGTAATCTCAAGAGATTGGCAGACTATTGTTATTATACAGACCATAAAAATAAAGCAAATAAGAAATATTAAGATATTGGTATACCGAATGAAGAAATTGAACCAATAGATGATGATTGATCCAATTGAATGCTGTGATGATATTGATATAAGTGATTTCATTTCTGAAATTGATGATGAGCATAACCATCTAGTTCTAATGGCTGAAGATAAGTTTATTTTAATAAACTAATTGATAAAGTAAAAGATTCATTACAAGAACGATTTGAAACATATAATTTTTTATATCCAATTTTCTGTTTTCTTTTCAATAATAAAAAGCTAAAAACTAGGAATACAAATGAATTCAATACTAATTGTTCAATTCTGGTCAAACACTTAGGAAATGATGCTGAAGAGGAGGAATTCAAAAAAAAAACTTTCTATTGCAAGATATATTTTAGAAGATAATTATACTATTATAGAGAATTTGGAATTCATTTTAGAAAGGAATTTGGAAGAATTATATCCAAATGTATGTATCCTGTATATCGAATAATTTTAACAATAACCATTACTGTTGCTTATTGTGAACAATCATTTTCAAAACTAATTAAAACTAATTCAAAATTAATTGCAAATTATCTACGTTCTACAATGTCACAGGAAAGACTTTCAGGATTTCAATACTGTTGATAGAAAATGCAACCACAAAAGGGCTAAGAAAATTGATATATAACTTTTTTGTATAACTTTTTTTTTAGAAATAAAACCCAATAAAAATGAATTCAATAAAGTTGAAAAGAAAATTTTTAAGAGCCTCAAAAAGATACAGCACAGGGCCCCAAAAAGTAACAGCATGGCTCTGTATATATGTGTATACACACACACAACAACAACAACTACTACTACTACTACTACTACTACTACTACTACTACTACTACTACTACTACTACTACTACTACTACTACTACTACTACTACTACTACTACTACTACTACTACTACTACTACTACTACTACTACTACTACTACTACTACTACTACTACTACTACTACTACTATTACTACTACTACTACTACTACTACTACTACTACTACTACTACTACTACTACTACTACTACTACTACTACTACTACTACTACTACTACTACTACTACTACTACTACTACTACTACTACTACTACTACTACCACTATTAAGTTCAGAATTAATATAAAGAGATATCAATTTTTATTCCTCCCTTGCCGCATTCCCAGCTTCAATCAAGCATTAACCCTAGCCATTTACTAATTCTGCTAACTTTTATTATCAAACAGTTAGTGGATAGTTATCAACTGCATGTAAAAAAAAGGCAAAAAAAAAATTGATAATAATATAAAATACTATATTAATATAAAATATAATAATATTTAAAAAAATAGTAATAATATAAAGCAATATTTTAAAAAATGCTAATAATATTTTTTGTTTTGTTTTGTTTTTGGAAAAGTCTTTTTAAGTTTTTGTCAAAAAAAAAGTCTTCTTTTTGACTTTTGTTTAAAACTTATCAATTTTTTTCAAAGGGGTCGTACACAAAGTTGTTACACTAAAGAAGGGGTCGTACACAAAGTTGTTACACTTAAGAAGCAATTTTTTTTATCTTATTTTAGAGTTTAGTTTGCAAACCTTATTTAATGCTTTGGTAACTTTTTATAATTAAGTCATTTTGTGTTTTAACTACATTATCACTAATAACTTTCAATATATATATATATATATATATATATATATATATATATATATATATATATATATATATATATATATATATATATATATATATATATATATATATATATATATATATATATATATATATATATATATATATATATATATATATATATATATATATATATATATATATATATATATATATATATTTATCAATTTATTAAACCAAAATTTGAAAAATTACAAGTTTTTTATACAAAATTAGGTTAGGTGTCACTTACATAGTTAAAAACTAGTCATTGGAGCGACAACTAAATAAAATAAACAAACAAACAAAAAATCAACAGCAATAATAATAAAAATTAAAGGAGAAGATATATCAAATTCTCATTTTGTTTCTTCACACAGCGGCCTTGTTCATCAAAGTTCGTGTTTCAGAGTTATAGAGTTGAGAGAGGGTTATAGCCACAATTAAGTAGCCTCCTCGTCTGTAGTGGCCATTCTGGGCCTTGGTGAGGTGAATTAACAAAAAAACAAAAAAATATCAAAGTTCATTTAGTTTTATTATTTCTGACTTTTTGTAAGACTAAACATTGACATTTAGTGGTTTTAAAATTGATTTAACTAAACTTTAAGTCAATAGAACAGTTAGAAAAATTGAATATAAAAAAAACTTAAATTACCTCTTATTTGATATATATTTTTTTAAATTACTAAACACTTATGCTAACAAAATTTTTTTTTTAATAAAATGTCAACCAACTCAATGTAAGTTCAAAAAAATAATTTTTATTCAAAAAATCTTGAAAACAGTAACTATTAAAACAAAAAAGCAAATAATAGTGAACTGTAATCTGATTATTTTTTAGATAAGTTTTCTCGTAGTATTAAGGCAATTTTCCCTGCAACCATTAATTCAGAGAATTATCAGCATGCATTTTGATGATTTTTAAAAATATTTTAAATACCTTCACTTTCAACATCTGAGCCTGGCCAGAAAAATGCAGCAGACTTATAACCTTGTTTCTTTGCAGTAACCCATATCTAAAAGTAAATATTTTGATTTAACTTTCATGAATTAAGAAATATTGAGCATAATGGTTGCTGGACTCGCTTATTTTTTTTGTAATGATTAAAGTCAGAAAAGAAGTAATGAGTTCTAAAATAAAAATATGAGAAATCTATTATGTTTTATAGCCATATACCACACAAAATTTATCTAAATTAAGCATCTAAATTAAGATATTACTAACTTAATACTATTACTATTACTAATAATATCTTAATATTGTTTATTTTTCAAAAAACCTAATCTAAAAAGTCTGTGTTATATCCAACTATATCCAATGCAAAATAACTCAGTTATAAAATATAACAACAAGTAAAAGAGAAAAACTTAACTACATTCACTTCATTTCAATTGTGAAAACATAAAACTACACAAATTAATTGTTATAACTATCTGAACTTGCTTATCTTGTTTATATACATAAACAAGTTTCATCAAAATTAATGGTGGTCAATGGTAAACACCTTAAAAATTTGGTCTACTTGGAATGAAGTGGTATGATGTTATGTGGAAGCAACTTTTATTTTTAATCAAGTAATTCTCTCAAAGTTTATTTAGAAAAAAACAATCAAGAAAGGGTTGTAAAACAAAAGTTCTTTAAGTGAACAAGCTTGTTTATCATTAACTATAAAATTTTTTTCAAAAATAAGTTTTAAGCAATAAATAAAGAATAAACATTTACCGGCTCACCATGCCACCATTTTGGATTCTCTTTAAATTTTGAACCAAGAGAAAATGTTTCATTGAACACCTTATCAAAAAATGTGTTTTCCACAATACCATGTGATTCTGGATATAAACCCTATTATTCAATAGACATACATAAAGATCACACAGGAAAAACCACATAGTCAGATTTTAAAAGTTTTAAGAAAGTATACATAAGAAAGTTTTAAGAACGTATATATTGATCATTAATAAAGTCTTTGCATAAAGCAAAGAAAATAAAAAACTATGAATAAAAATTTTATATATGTATGTATATATATATATATATATATATATATATATATATATATATATATATATATATATATATATATATATATACATATATGTATATATATATATATATATATATATATATATATATATATATATATATATATATATATATAAACACAAAGTAATTAAAAATCCATTAAAAATTGCTATTAAAAAAAACTATTTATAATACATAATTAAAATGAAAAATATAATACAAAGGAAATAATAAAAATACAATCAAATTTAAAGCTTACATTCAATATACAAAGGGTATTGTACAATAAAGGACAGGATGATAATATAAGTTAGATTAGAACAATTCTCAGGGTTCTGCCATTTTACATAAAGACTTTCTTTGATTTCTAATTCAGTTTTCCTATTGGCAGAATCCAGAATGGTAAAACATTCTGCAGTTGCTTTATTAAAACAATCAATGTTAGATTTAATATATTGAAATATATGTGATTTTTTATCTTCCTTAAAATGTTCATCAATACGTTGAGAAATGTGTCGGACAGTTTGCCCTATGTAACAAACATTACAGTTTGCACAATTAAATTTATAAACAACGCTAGATTTTAAATTTCTGGGAATAATATCTTTTAATGAAAAAAACTGTTGAATTTTAGTAGAAATGCCAATTTTATGATAAATTTCTCTTTACAAAACAGCTTTATTAACTCCGATATTTTGTTTTGAGAGTTTAAAGATCGTTCACCAATAATTTAAAATATTTACATTCATATTTAGGTTTTTCCAAAGGTTCAGAGTCTTTAAGATCCAAATATTTTTTTAGGGAACTATCTATTAGTTTATTAGGATATTGATTTTAAAGTTAAGTTATTTTAGTTGACTGAATATTTTCATAAAATCCTGCCCAGGTGTTATTTATTTTAAATGTATAGTCAATGAGAGTTTTAATTAGCACCAATTTGTATTGAAATGATGTAAAACTAAAATAAATCAGTCAATAGCCTAGTAAAAGTTTCTTTATGGTATATACTAGTTATACATATATATATTTATACATATATATAAATGTATATATATGTGTGAATATATATATACATATATATATATATATATATATATATATATATATATATATATATATATATATATATATATATATATATATATGTATATATATACATATGTGTATTTATGTATTTATATATATGTATGTATGTATATATATATATGTATGTACGTATGTTATATATATATATATATATATATATATATATATATATACATATATATATATATATATATATATATATATTTATACATATATATAAATGTATATATATATGTGTGTATATATATATATATATATATGTATATATATACATATGTGTATTTATGTATATATATATGTATGTATGTATGTATATACATATATATATGTATGTACGTATGTTATATATATATATATATATATATATATATATATATATATATATATATATATATATTTATATATATATATATATATATATATATAATATCTATATTTATAGCATAATATCTATATTTATAGTTTCATTGACATGTGATGTATTTTTTTTATATTTTTAATGTTACTGTTATAAATCACTCTTAACTCTTTAAGTCCAATGCTGCAACAAAAATATCAAAGAAGAAGACATAGTTTTCCTTAGAAACCAGTTAGGGGAGAAGAAAAGAAAATTAGGTTTCTTTTCTTCTCCCCTAACTGGTTTCTAAGGAAAAAATTTAACTTTATGCTTTTTTTTTAACTTTTTATTTCAAGTTTTTTTTTTAAATATATTTAAAAAAAAAGGGAAGTAAACTATTTAAAGAATTCTTTTTATATTAGTGTCAACATATTTCACAAATGTGTAAAAGTTTACAGTACTTAAGACATTTATGACTTCCTGTAATTTAATTTTTTTAAAACTAGAATCATTAGATTCAATTCAGGAGCTAAAAAAGTTTTTTGCAAAAAAAAAATCAGTTCTAATTCAAAAAAAAATCACTTCTTCAAGACAAATTAAGAGTAAATTAAGAAAAAAAGAACAACATGGCTACCTAAAGGTTTAGTGAAAAACATTTTTTAAGTTTAGAGCAATGAAATAAGGTCTAAACTTAAAAAATGTTTTTATGGAAATATAATATATATATATATATATATATATATATATATATATATATATATATATATATATATATATATATATATATATATATATATATATATATATATATATATATATATATATACATATAATTAAATTATGTATATACATATAATTAAAACTATAAAAACATATCTGATTTTGCAGATTTTTAATTTTGTGTTAGTAATGTTATTTATCTCACTAAGGCTGAGACAGAAGCCTTGGGGAGCCACTACAGTCGAGGAGACTACTTTTTGTGGTTGCAAATCTTTTTCAACTCTTTAACTCCAAAACACGGACCTTGATAAACAAGGCCGCATGGAGAAACAAGTTGAGTATGGTACTACCAGGGACGTGGTAATAAAAACCTTGAAAAAAATTAAATAATTTGTAGATAAAGCCAATATACTTTGAAAAAAAATCATTTACAATATTGTGATACATAAAAATGCAATTAAAATGCAATAAAGCAAACAGATAAATATTAAATAAAAAAGGAGAATAATTTATTTTGTTGAGAAAAGTTAACATAAAAAAGAATAAAAAACCTAAAACTTCAAACACTAATCTTACTAATAACAACACACATGAGTTTTACACCACAAAAATTTAATTTTTGATAAAGATTCACTATCACTGGCTTACAAAGATTCCCTATTTATAATTTAAAAACAGTATAACTCAAAGGAGACTTAAAAAGACTTATAACAGTAAAACTTACAGTAACAATAGTATAATGATTTGGAAATGTTTTAGTAGGAAATTGAGATTGTAAAAACTCAGCTTGCACACCACTTTTTGCTAAATGAAAAACAACATAAAGATGTATATGCATTTCATTTCCATTATTATAAATAAGTTTAAACGAAATCAGTAAAAAAACTATTTTTAAATGGATCCTTAAATGCTGATACAAGTTGTACTTTGCGTTTATTACATATATAAACATAAAAAAAAAAGGATTAGAGTTAATTAAACTTCTGTAACAAATTAATTATTAAATAAGATGTAAGATATTAACAAAAAATATTCATTTTTTTGGCATAATACTTTCAGTTATGAGTCAAATTTGTTAGGCTCACAAATTTGCAACTTTTTTTTGTTACAAAAATACCTGGTTTCAACAATAAATCTATGTTCTCATTACAAAGTTTTTTAAACAATTTAGCTTATATAATTAGTTTGAGTTTTCCCTTTTTATAGTTAGTTTGCTGTGGTTACAGAAAAATGTTTGCATTTGCATGTTTTTTTAATGCAACATTAAGCGCTTTAGTTTATGTAACTACCAAAATAAAAATTGTTTTTAAATAAAAGATACTGCTTATCTACTTTTATTTAAAAATAAATCAAAGTATATGCTTTCATCTACAATCAGCAAATCAAATTTTTTTGTATTTTTCTCCCTAAACTCTTAATATAAAATACTAATTTCTGTTTTGAATTTTTATATAACAGCATACTTTTAATCAGTGGCATAATTATACCATCTGAGGTGGAAAATTTATTTAATGAGGCTCTCAAGAAAAAATTGTCATGTTGTAATTGAATTTTAATAAAAACTTTATAAGTATTACTAATGCTGTATACTTTTTTGTTAAATTTAGAAATCTGAGAATCTTACAAACACTGGGCTAAATTAAATCTAGCCTTAAGTCTTTTCAGCAATCTGTTGCTCATGCAAAGTTGTTAGGCTATGTCATTTGAAAGCCAATATCAGTGGGCCTGACAATAATCTGATTTTGGAAGTAATCCCACTGATGGAATTGTATCTCCATATAGGAATTGTCAATCATCTTTTCAAGATACTTAAAACTGCTTGGATAGAATTCATTAAATAACAAGCTGCCCTCCACATTCAACTGGGCCCATATCATGGGGGCCAGTTTGAGGGAAATAATTGCAAGAAGCTTCTTAAAAATGTTAAAGTGTTAATGCAACTTGATGACACAAATTGGTTCCCAACATTCTTCACATAACTGAAGAATTCAAAAGTTTCAATTTAGTTGTAAAAGCTTGCTTTGAATTTATCCTTCAGATTTTGCTGAAATAATTGAAAATTTCAAAAAGTGTTACTTAATTGATGCAAGCATAACACACAAAATTCACACCATCTTCTACCTCATCAAAGAAATCATCAGTCACAAATGTTTCCCCCTTGCGGCCCTATAGTGAACAAACTGTCGAAACTGCTTATTAAGGCTTTATAAACATTGGTCAAGGTATAAATGAAACAATAATCATCCAGAGTACAAAGAAAGATTGTTATGCTGCATAACTGTTCTGAACAGTAAGCATCTTTAAAGAACTGCTACCATAATTCGATTTATTATTATTAGGCAACAGAAAATGGTACATGTAGCAATAAAACAATAAAAATAAAAAATTGTTGATACTACATAGTAGAACACTTATGTAACCTTTACTTTGAAAATAGTAGTTGAATATCACAGTAATCTGTAATGCTTTGAGGTCTAAATACCAAAAAACTAACAAAATATAAGCTAAAACTGCCATAAATCTTTAACCAGTAAACCAACCCAACTGAAATATTATCCAGAGTTTGGTTAGGCCATATGCTACATTTACACCAATTTTTATCAAAATATATGTAGTGGTTCTCATTCTACAGGTGTTTTTATTGTTGCACTATGAAGTCAAAACTTCACTAAATTTGAACATTCAAATTAAATAAATTTTTGCGGACAAAGTTAAAAGATTTCAAAACTTGCATCACAGTGTAACTTGGTGCAGATACTATGACCCCATATAAGTGGTGTTCTTGGGTTAGTTTGTCATTATCAGGATCTGTGCTAACCGTGTGGTTACTTATATTATATACTTCCATTATTATAAACTTATTATATTTAGATATTATAAACTTTCATTTATTTGCAAAAGTGGTTTTAGGAAAAGGGTAACATCATACTATGGGGTGAAAAGACTAACATCTATATTGTGATTGACTCTTTGAAGCTTATGATCAAATCCACACAACCATAGGATGTCATACCAAAAGACCTAAAATATTACTTTTAACACTGGTATATGGTACTGGTTTCAACACTGGTACATGGTACCAGTTTCAACACTGGTACAATGATATAAAGGCCTAAAGTCATAATAACTTTTAAAGAAGAGGGATAGAAACTTACATATAAAAGAGATAACGTAATAAATCATAAACAAATAATAAATTTTTGCTAATAAAACACAACCATTTAAATAGTAATATTATTATTTTATATAAACTGATCTTAATACCTTCCATTGGACTGCATCATAAAAAATTCCAGGGGGTATACCTATACACAGTACCTACACCCTACCTATAAACAGGTATAAAAACCTACACGCTGCTAAACATAAAAACTTAGTTTGTAAAAATAATTTACTTTCAAACAATTAAATATAGACAAGCTAAATTTTACAACAAAAAAATGTTTAACATAAAAACATGCTCAATAAAGCTTACCAAACTTAAGAAGATTGGGAGAAACCCCTCTCTGAAGATAATCAAATCGAAATCCATCAAGTGATATTAATAAAACTGATTGGTCATTTGTTTTTTTAGAAATGCTAAAATGAAATTATTGTTCTTTTATAATTATTATAAAAAAACAATAATTTTATACAAAAATATTATATACAAAAATTAAACCTGTTTATAGAAGCAACTAGAAACTCTATGACTTTATCTTTTTTATTTAGCACAATTTATGGAGAAGTTTTTGTTATTATTTCAATAAAAAATTAACATTATAAACAAGTGATACTGAGCATTTTAAATGAGTTTTATGTGGGCATTAGTTTAGGTCTTGATTTAAAAAAAAAAAAAAAAAAAAACATACAACCCCAACATAAGTTTCAAGAAAAAAGACCTCTACTATTAATTTGCAGTTTGTCAAAATTAAATGTAACCACCTAGCCTATTTGGCAATTTATCATCTAACTGTAAACTCATAGTTTTAAAATCTGATAGATATAGCAAAGATCAGTTATTTACTGAAGTGGAAGTATAACATTTGTTCAAATAGGATGTTATTGAACCTGCTTTCTTCCATAAGAACTAAAAAAATATTTAGCTTTAACAGTTAATTATGATAATTCATCCTCATTTCATTCAAGAAAGAAAATTGTCTTATTTCTTATGTTTAAGATAAGTGGTATAACTTGGTCACTGTGTGGGAAAAAATTTACCATTTAAATAGGGACCTCAATGCGCAGGACACAAATTTTTTTAACTGTTTTATAAATTAACTATAAGTTTATATAAATTGATTTGCTCCAAGACATGAAGGAAACCATTCTAAAAAAAATATTCAGTTATGCCAATTTAAAATCTGCCTAATATCAAATTTATATTACAGAAAAAAAAGCTTTTGAAGAAAATGGCAGATTGTTCCAATTTTAATGTATGCTTTTTGGAATTGAAAATAGTGTTGCTTTGTTTTCAATGAACTATAATATACTTTTTGCTTATTTATACAATATGACAAAATGTTCTAAAACCCAAAATGAGCATGATAGTAATTATAAAAAATAAACTCTTTAAAAAAGTAATAGTGTTTCTTTAAGGCTTAAAGAAACAAACCTAGATCCTCAAGAGTCCCGATCCTCAAATAACATTGTAAAAACAAAAACTGCTTGCTATTGATAAAAATAAAATAACAGTTGTATTTGTGTATGTGAGAGGGGTGGGGTAGAGGTTTTAGTGGGAATTGCACAGATTTAAAATAATTTTGGTAAAAAAAGAAATGTAAGGGGTTTTAAATAATTTATATATTCAATAACACCTGCATAACTCCTGTATATAACAAAAAGTTTTTACTTTATTGTTACTTGTTGAGAGAAAAACCGTTTTTCAGAATGTAACGATGAAGTTCACATCGAATACACGTGCGAATAGAAGAAAATGATTTTTTTTAATATAGAAAAAAAAGTTTTTATATCTGCACAAAGAGCTGATAAGAGAACCATCTATCGAGATTAAATTAGATTAGCTGATTTAAAAGAAAACAAAAAAATTAGAAAAAAAGTCACATGTAAGAAGTAAGATTCTTTTTAATTTTAGCTTTTAATTAGTTTCTAATTATTTACAATAAATTAATTAAACTATCATGTTTAAGTAATTTATATTATATAACAATTTATTATTATCTTACAATTTCAACTTAAATTCAACAAAACCTAATTAAGACATACAAGTTAAATAACTTTTAAGAAACATTTTTAGATAATTGTACTAATTGTTTCCTATTTATGTTAAGACATAACATGTTAAAAAAAGTGTAAAGAAAAGTAATTGTGATTATAATATTGTACAAAACATTAACTAATAAAAAAAATCTGTTATTTTTCTATTAAATTGTTTTATATGTAATGCGTTATAAGTTGTTATTAGTATATTTCAAATTAGTAAACATTAAAAGCATTACTTTTTATCTTTTGTAGTCAATGGCATAGGAATGTTCTGAAAGTTTGGGGTGGGGGGTGGGGGTTGGAGCTATCGCTCCCCCAATAAATATCCAATACTTTAAACAGTTAGATGTTAGAGCAAATAAAAAATTTAGATTTTTTTTAGAACGTCATTTTTGTTGTTAACAAGAGAGAACAGTTTACATCAAATTTTATCTCAAATTTAAACTTAATTGGTAATCGTACACATAACATGACTTGATCAATGTTATCAAATAAAACATTGGATATGTTAAAGTTAGAATTCTACTGGGTTAAGAAAATTTATATTTTACCATTTTACGAGGCTTATTTAAGAGGTGATAGTGTTGGAACATTGTTTGTTGTTTTTTAAGTTAGTTTCTTATCAAGAGAAATGGTAGTCACGACAAATACTAAATTTGGTATTATTTTGGCTAATATTAACAAGTTGGTTTAGTTACCTTCAAAACTAAATTAATTTTGAAAAATTAAAAGTGCAACGTTGCTATTAATAAATAAAAGCACACTCATAAAAATGTATTAAATCAGCAAAGGAACAATTGTTGTAAAAAAGTGGTTTAAATATATATATATATATATATATATATATATATATATATATATATATATATATATATATATATATATATATATATATATATATATATATATATATATATGCAAAAACAGTAAACAGTATAAAATTGAGGAAAAGATCTTTTTTCTGTTTTTCCATATAAGCATAAGTTATTTTGGATATATAACTCACAATTATAGCCCCTCTGCTTTCTGAAACAGTATTTCTAGAAGAGAGGAGAGGGCCAAAATGAAATATTTTAGTTCCAAATGTTTCTCAACATGTTAGTGGGGTAACGGAAATTTGTTCTGCCTTAACTTTTTAAAAATTTTGGTTTGGAAGTTTCTTTACAAAAAATATTTTTAAGGAGAAAGAAAATAGTTAACAGAAGACCTTAAAAACAGTAAAATTATGTGTAGGAAAACATAAAAATGCCAGAGTGAAAAAAATATTTCATATAAGAGATTTGCGGAAATAGAGAATGGTATTGGGAGTAAGAAAATAGCGAGTACGACGAAGAAGAGTGTTGCCTTTCGAGGACGACTTTAATCCTACGGTTTGAAAGGAATGATTAAATAATCTCCAAAGCTTTTCAAAATACACGATTTGAAACAACCTTATGGAGAAGACTAGATTGCCAGACTTTATCAAAAATATTAAATATATACAGAAGAATATCTTTAGCCTCGTCGCCACCATCTATTCCACGACAGAAATTTTTAATTATAATGGTCAGCAAATCAGTTGTAAACAAGAGGACTTAGATTCGTATTGAATGTCTGAAAGCTAGATAGTTAGAGGGGTCAAAGTATTCTCCAGAGTTTTTAAAAATTAAAACCACAAATACTATTTTACAGCAGGCAGAAAACAAGATTCAGCCAAGTACTTACTAAGCAATTAAGAGAGAATTAAAAAGAATCCTTAAGAATATTTTTTTAAGAATACAACTGAATGATGTCTATATCGCAAACAAAAAATGATTTTTAGAGAGAAATAACTTTAGCAACCGAAGTCATAGTGATTTTCAGGATTTACAATGGATGATTCTGTTGCTCTGTAATGACAGGAAAGTGTAGATTAGTCTCTAGAAAATAACTTCTAAGAAATGCATCTCTTGAGAACAAACCACAACAAGTGGTTTGTTTTCAAAAGATTTGTTCTCATAAAAAGATGAGAAAAATTATCATTAATAGAAATAACTGCACAAGAAGGTGGAAGCCATGTTAAAAATAAGGCATGACTTAAAACGAACTTGGTTGATTAAAGCTTGGTTGATTAAAGCTTCCATACCTCCCTGGAATCAGGAGATGTATAGAGCACAATTATATGAAGGGAGACTAAAGACTCTTGCCTAAGGACCACCACAAAGAAAATCACAAAAAGAATCCTAGTTAGTTTTATAGTAGTTGTAAGTAGTGTCGGAAACCTTAATCAGACATAGAATGTTGATCTGTTTCTTCAATAAAAACGTCTGTATGTATACATACATACATACATACATACATATATATATATGTACAGGGCTGTCCTGAGCGAGGGGTGTAGGGAATTCCCCCCTCCCTTTCCCAAAACTGTTATATATGCATTTGATTTGGCACATTTAGCATTTTTGAAGTATTGTCAAATATTAAACCATGTCATGGAAAAAAAAAGATTTTGTATTACAAGAGCGAAGTTTATAACGCAGAATATTTTTCAAATTGTATAAAGAACATTAACAATTAAATTAAACTTAAGGCTTGAGAACGGTAATTACGGAAAAATACTAGTGTTCCGAAAGAAAAAAAGTGAACAATGCCTTTAACGCCAAAGATATCTAGCTGAAATTTAGGAAAAAATAAATTATTAAAAAAAAGTGCCAACGGGTTGGGCATATATGAAATATCTCTGAGATAATGTTAGCCTATTGCTTAAATTAATAAAATTATAAATAAATTTAACTAACTAGCTCTTTCTTGAAAAAACAGTTGAAAGTGTGATCACCAATATCAATCCAATGGCACATATCTAAAAAACATTTATCTTTTAGTTTAAAAATAAATGAAAAATTAAAATATACAAATATTGAAAATAATGAACTTACTGCTAATAGAAAAATCTTTTTTCTTTGAAGAGCCTAAATCGTAATTCAATATTTTACGTGAATTTTTAAGTATTATTTTTATTTTTTTCTTTAATAAGTATTTTTAGGGTAATATAATATAAAATAAACTTACAAAAAAATATTTCCTTAAAAATAAGTATTTATAAAAACAGACAGTGCTAAAAAACTAGAAGTTTTGGTCCGCAGTAAGGGTCCCCTACTATTCCATATTGAAAATACTTTGTGAATTTATTAGTATTCTATTGGTTTGTTCTTAGAGAATATTTTAATTCAAATTTTTCATTTTTTTTCATCAATAAAGTATTTCTTTATCAAAATTATCGAGCTGATTTATAAAATAATAAATACATTAAGTTTAAACATTTATAAATATTGATTTCATATATATTTATTTTTTACATTTCTTTTGTAAATGATTTTGCATAATTATATATATTTTTCGTATATATAAGTCTATACGCATATTTTTGTAAAGAAAACATTTTTTTAAGATTTGTTAGTTCAAAGAGTCATAATAAAGCTGGAGTGAGAATGAAGTATTTTTACTAAAAATACGTCATTTTTTGCAGGAACAGTTTTAGAAGTAATATGAGTTTAAATTAAATATCGCGGATCAATCATAATTTAAAGTTAACCAATTTTATTCCACTTTCGTCAAAACCCGTTCATCAACTGCAAAAAAGCAATCCCAGCAGCCCAAACCAACTGTGAGCAGTCACAACATTTAACTCATGACCGTTTCTCTATAGTCAACAGCTCGCCTTCTCCTACTTCACAAAACAATTCTTTCAAACTGTTATGAAACTGCTTTTACACAAACGCCACATCTCTAAATCCGAATAAACTTACCGAAATTGCCTTGGTAACGTCCCTCTGCGATTATGACACCATTTTTATCACTGAAAACTTGGTTTGACAAATCCTCAGCACCTGCTCTTCGCAACTAAAATATCTTATACATAAGATTGCTCTAGTCGTGGAGAATATATAGCCATATATTTCAAGTACAGCATTAACTCCAGCAAAATTAACTACTCTCATTTACATAAAGGTTTCAAATGCAATTTCTCATAACGGATCTGGCTCGAACTTAAACTCCCACAAGAATCTTTCCTTATTGGCTGCATTTATTGCCTACCTATCAATAATGCTCTGGCCTTTGACGAAATAGTAAAAATCTCCAATGCGAAAACAGCCGTAGAAAACAAAAAGTTTAGCGATCTAATAATCACTAGTGACTTCAACTTTCACAACGTCATATGGCATGACGACTGGACCAACACCACTGGCGCCAAAACTACTTTGGCACTAAATTTGCAGAAATCATTTTGAACCTACATCTACATCAGCACGTAATCAATCCTACCTTTATCCAAATCAACGGTCTGTTCAAAAATAAACTAAACCTCGTAATTACCAAAGCCATCAATAGAACAAACCACATTACTATCGGTCCTCCTCTTGGTAGCACCTCACAAGGCCACTGCACTTTGGCATGGCAACGCCAGTTAGCCAAAAACGTCTACAACCCTCACCGTTTTAATGGCTCAAAATTTATATATAGGAAAGGTAGTTACGATAATCTAAACGAGAAACTCTCCCAAGTGGATTAGGTTAGTCTAACTAAAGATCGATATGCCGACAAATGCTATCAAATCTTCTGCGAAAACTGTGTCAAATGCTCTGACGAATTCATTCCACGGGCCACCTCCAAGTCAATCAAACGCAGGAAGCCTTGGCTAACCAGTAAATTTCTTTTCCTAATCAAATGTAAGAAAAATCTTTGGTAACTCAGCCACAACAACAAATGAAGAATTGTCCTTCTTGTCATAAAGTATAACCAAACTCGAAACCTCGTCAAAAAAGCTTCCTGCATTGCAATTAGAGCTTTTAAACATGACTTAGTAAACGACAAACTGAGCCCTAAGCGTCTATACTCCTATGTAAACAATAAACGCGCCGTCAGTAACCAAATAACTTCTGTGCAAAAAAGAAAAAAAAAATATCTTCGACATATTTTCTTTATCCTGAACGAAACTTTAATCCACATTTCTTGTATAGTGGGTGTTAAACAAATGTATAAATAAAAAATAAAATAAAAAAACTTAGTTACATGGTTCATAAAACATTTTTGGCTCATAAAGCATAATAAATACATCTATAATAAGATGTTTCATAGGTTTTTCTTCAAAAGTAACGGTTCCGCAATTTAATGTCGTGAAAGAATTTTTTCCGACAAATTTTTATTTTTATCATTGTTTCAAAAAGTAAATTTTTATATAGTTAATACTTTATGATTCAGAAAATAACATTTAATAAATTGCACTTATGACAGTTTGCACTTATGCCAATGCTTGAAAATTCTTTTTTGCCAGTTTGCATTTGTGCCAGCTTTTGCAACTGCTTTGCATTTATGCCAGTTTGCGCTTATGCAAGCTCGCACTTACGCCAGTTCGCACTTGCACCATTCGCACTTATGCCAGTTTGCACTTATGAAATTTGGGCTTATTCAGTCGTCCCACATTTTTGTATATAAAGATATTTATTTTTTACAATTCTATCCATTTAGTGAACAAAGTTTAATAACAGATTTCAAAACGTCGTTTAGCGAAAACGCTTGTTCCGCAAATGATACATCTGAAAGTGCTAATTTCGTATGTAAAAAAAATTTTCAAAATTCAATTTGCGAAATGCTATAATTCGGAATGAATACTTATGAAATGAACATCGGCAATTTTAAAAGTTTTGTTTATTTCGGTACAAAAAAAATTAATTTCTCGTTATCAATCCACTTCAATTACAGCTTTCAAAAGTTACAAACTACATTTCAAATTTTTATTTTCAACGCAAAGGTGCTATTTTGACTTGACCGCTATTTTGACTTGACCACAATTTTAAACAATTTTTGGGTTTCTTTTCTCTCTATCTTATCTATTATGCCTTCTTGGTTAGTTAAGAACTAGCTCATGTTCTGTTGGAATAGTAAATAATATTTGGCTGGTTTTTATCTGATGATTTCAAAATGCTCTTGGTTTTTACCAAATCTAGTCAAAAAATTGACACCAATGAGTACATTCGAATCTTAGAGAACTATGTCAAGTTCTAGATCAATGACCACTACACTCCAGACAATGGTGTTTCAGCTAGATGAAGCACCCCCACATACGTCCAGCTTCAGGAAATGCTAAAACCTAGGTCAAAAGAGTTACACTGGTCAAAATGGTTACCTGGATTTCCAGATTTTCTATCTTTTGACCATTCAATCTGGGCATATCCAGATTGAATAGTCCAGGGCTTGTCAGGCTTGAAGGCTGCAATAAAACAAGATGCCCAACGGCTTTATTGTTGGGCATCTAGATATAGCCAACGAGCCTCATTTCAACCAGGAGTCGAATTGAAGCTGTTTTTAGTTAAATCTCTAAGTTTTATTAAAAGAATAACTTGATTGACCGTATCAAATGCCTTCGATAAGTCAATAAATAAATAGTGAAGCTAATATTTTCATAACTTTTAGCAATTTGCTCGTTTAAACTATTGCTGTACCGTTTAAACTATTGCTGTACCGTTTTAGCTATTGCTGTACCGTTTAAACTATTGCGTGTTCAGTTAAATTTTTTGTTTGAAAGCTAAACTGTTTTGTATAAGAAAACTTTGTTTTTAGTAAAATGGTTAGAGGTTCTTATAGAAATTACACGTTTGAAAGCTTTTAAAAAATACAAAACGTAACAAAATAATTTTTATAGTCAAATATTTGATGGTTATTTTTTTAAACTGGGCATTCTTTTATTAATTTTAGAGCTTCATTGAAAATCTCTTTGAAAGTTTATTGAAAGTTTTATTATATGGTTTACAGTTTACAAATGCTATTTTTGTCCAAAATAACTATATTTTATTATCTTAGTTCGATTTCTTTAAGAAACCTCTTTCAATATCTAGGATTTTACTTAGTATTCAATACAAAGTCATAACTTTAAACTTATTTAATTTTGATTTCAAAAATACATTTTTGGCATTTGCTTTTGACATTGCTTTTTTTTGTTATTTCAATTAGAAACAAAAGTCTTTTATTGTTTAAAAGACAAAAAATAATTCCAATTTATTTTAATGTGCAGTGTAAATACCAGAACTGGATGGTAGTGCAACTAGGTTTGCTTATTCCGCTACATGTGGACTCTCTATTTAGGTAGCGGAGTTAAATAAGCGGTTTCTTAAACAAAATATGGTAGTTAACTGAGGTCGCAACCCAAATGTGCCATTGGGATTTTTTCTCATTCTTTTCTGAGCTTTATCTTAACTTAAAGTTAAATAACGACTTTCATAAATATCGCAGTAGAATACCAGCAAGTTTTCTTAGTTAAAGTGCAATTTTAGTCATTAACTATAACCAATGTTTATTGCGTTTAGAATTTCAAAACCTATTAGTATCATGTGTTTCTAAAGTTTCATTTTTCTATAATTTCATAAAGTAGTGAACTATATGTGGTCAAGAGTTACTAGTTTAAAATATTTAGCGAAAAGGTAGCAAAAGTGTTGTAGCAGTTGTTGGTTACTAAAGAAGCGAAAGGTAGTGATAACCCTTTGTTTTTATGCTATGTGTGAGTGAAAGGTTATGATAGCACTTTGTATATGATAGCGACGCTCAGCTCTGATAAATACTGTACACTTTTAAAAAATATAAATTTTTATGAAGCATTGAAAAAACCTTAGCGTAAGCATAAGTAGATCGGTCATTATGTTTGATATTTTCTGAACGGTAAGGTAATAGTCATAAAAGTTTGATTGCTTTTTTTGGATAAGAAAATAACAATTTTTTTAAAATACAAAAGCATAAATACAAAAAGTTAAAAGAAATACCCCTAAATATGCAATCCGCAAACTCCACTTAATATTTCCCCTGTTTACCTGCTGTTAGTAGTACTAAAGTTTACTCTTACAAATGTTTGTACATAACGTAATATAGATGGATTTTTAATATTTTTTCAGTATTAAATGTTTCTTTTTACATTTACATTTTAAATTTCTATTAATAATAAAATTCTATTTATTTGTAATTTATTTAAATATGATTTTTATACTTGCGTTTTTTGATATTTTTTTGGTTTTAAATGGAAAATCTTTCAAAATTTTCACTATATGTTTTAGAGAGTAAAGAAAATTTTAATTTACTTTTTACTTTATTTCAGAATGTTTGTATGTATATATGTGTTTGTATGTATATAAATGTTTGTATGTATATATGTGTTTGTATGTATATAAATGTTTGTATGTATATATGTGTTTGTATGTATATATGTGTTTGTATGTATATAAATGTTTGTATGTATATATGTGTTTGTATGTATATGCGTGTGTTTGTATGTATATATGTGTTTGTTTGTATATGCGTGTGTTTGTATGTATACGCGTGTGTTTGTATGAATATGAGTGCGTTTGTATGTATATGTGTGTGTTTTTATGTATACGTGTGTGTTTCCATGTATACGCGTGTGTTTGTATGTATATATGAGTGTTTGTATGTCTATGTGTGTGTTTGTATGTATATGTGTGTGTGTTTGTATGCAGGCGCGTACTGATGCACCGGAATACCGGGAAAATTCCGGTAGGCTCTCTTAAGAAATATAAGACCTGGGCCCCCTACCAAAAGGTAACTGTAGTTTCAGTGAAATTCAGTAGTTTCATTTCATAATCACATTTTTTTTAATTTCTAGAATATTACATTTCTTTAGTAATACAAACTATTAAAATAATAATTTAAATAAATTGAAAATAGTTTATAATGTTAAAATTATTTTAGATTTGGTGTAGTGAACCTAATTAATGTTATATACTTATATATAATAAAACAATAATTTTAAGACAGGACTTTGAAGCTAGTACACCAAAAAGTCATTGTAAAAGTGGCCTACTATTGAAATAATGAGATATGGATATGAGTGGAAAAAGTATTACATAATAACTTATTAAACTATAATTGCTATTGGTACCTATATTTTCCATTTATTTAGCATTGATCATAGTAATTAATAATATAATAAGATGCTCGTTGTCGAACTTCATTTAATGGAACCAAGAATGATTACAGAAAGCCATTTATATATGTGCAAATTTTATTTGCACTTTATGAAGTTTCTGTTACTAATGATTTTTCAAACAGCGCAAGAAGTACAGCTCAAAATTTACTTAACCGATCGACCGATCAATATTTACTTAACCGATCAAAATTTACTTAAACAATCGACCGGTCGACTTAACCGTTATGAAACAGTATTAGCAACCATTTTTTTTGCAAATATTTATGTTTACTACTGGTCTATCTGATTACCTACAAACATCTGGTTTAGATTATATTTAAACATGGAAAAAAAAATTAACGGAACAATAAAGTCTTTAAAAGAAAATTTTTACCAGTCAGTGCAGGAGCAAAAATGTTCATTAAATTTGTATCCAGTGTAATTTGTATCCAGTGTAATTTGGGAAGGTGACGTCGGACATTGATGTATAATTAGAACTTCATGAAAAAAGAAGAAACGGACCAATCCAAAACGTTATGGAGAAAATTCAAGTACTTACCAAAACATAGGAGATGTAGATACTCCCGAAAATGTTTTTAGAATTAAAATATTTAATGTAGTTATGGATAATATTATTGCTTGAATGGAAATATAATAGACTTGAGTTAGAATGTAGATTGCCTTAGAATGTAGATTTTTTTAAAATTAGAATGTAAATTGTTTTAGAATGTAGGTTGCTTAGAATGTAGATTTTCGGGCGGTAAAAAACTTTTATGGGATCTTGAATTATTTGATCCAAGAAGGTTTGAAGAAATTGCGAAAAATGGAATTCATTCTGAATTTATTCATAAAATTTATGAACTTTTACCTTATATTGATAAACATAAATTAGGAGAACAATTACTATCGTTTGTGAAATTCTGGCCTCAAATATTCAAAACTGATATTAGAGATGTATATGGCGTTTACCAAAACAAAAACAGTTTGTAAGAAGATTCACACTTTCAGAAGATTTTGAATACTCTCAGGAAAATGATAATAATAAGTGTACAAAAAAAAAAGAGTAACTCATGTTTATTGTGCGTGACAAATGTTATTTATGAATTCAATTTGTACTTTATAGCATAATGAATTATTTGAAGTATACAAGTTTCTTTTAACAATTCCTCTTACTCAGGTAACGTGTGAATAATCGTTTTCGAAACTTAAAATTTTAAAAACACGTTTAAGTAGTTATTTAATACAGGAATCAAAAGGAATGTTTTTGATTTGGAATCATTGTTTTTGATTTGGAATCATTGTTTTTGATTTGGAATCATTGTTTTTGATTTGGAATCGCTGTTTTTGATTTGGAATCATTGCTTTTGATTTGGAATCATTGCTTTTGATTTGGAATCATTGTTTTTGATGAACTGTGAAAGGGAATTTTTGGCAGACATTACACCGGATCAAGTCGTCAACTTAATTTGTGAAAAAAGTACCGAAATGTTAAGAATTTTGAAAGTTTAGTTTTTAGACATTTTATTGAAGTATGTCATCTATTTGTACATTATTTCCTCTGTATTAAACTATTTTTTTAATAATATACTATTCATATTTTATTATTTTTCAAGATCAATCAAGATCACTTAAATAAAAATAATTATGTTAATAATGTTGTGTATTTATTTTTATAGAACTTAAATAAAAGTGTTGATTTGGTTTTGTTATTTAGGTTCATGTTAATTGTATAGTTTTTTCTTAGTCTAAGAAATGTGTAGATAACCTGGCTATTATTGTAAGTATTCATGGAACCCATTGATATTAGTAAGTATATTGTATATAGTAAGTGGGCCCTAATTATATCCGGTATGGAAAATAGACTCAGTAGGTGCCTGTTTGTATGTATATGTGTCTGTTTGTATGTATGTGTGTGTTTGTATGTATACGTGTGTATTTGTATGTATATATGTGTTTGTATGTATATGTGTGTGTGATCATCAATTCTAATTACATAAATAAGATTCAGTGACTCTACTAATGATCGTTAAAATAGTAAACGTGAGATATGATATTTATTTAAAAAATTATTTTGAATTTTCGCAATAATCAACCTCTCGAACCACTCAATCATTTAATTAATACAAGCACTTCAACCACCGTAATGCCGTAACCAAAAAAAAAAGCAATTTAAAAAATTTAAGTTCATTTTTATAGCGTTTCTCTGAGAAAGACCTCGTGGAGTTCTTCAAGGTACCGCGTTCTTTAGTGTTATTCTTTATTTCTTACTGACACTTTTTCTTGAAATTTTTTCTTTTTATATATTTGAATTTTAAATATTATAATAAAGAATAATAAGTAAATAAAAATAGCAATAAAAAAAGAATATTTGCATATCAGCATGACGTCATTTTTCTCATATTTTCTCCATATCTTTCAACAAAACATAATACTTCTTTAAGAAAGTATTATTTTATATAGATCTTTGAACAGCCTTGTCTTTGCATAACATCTTTACGACGTTTTGTAGATGTTCTTTAAAAGAATTTTTTTTCTGTAAACTTAGATCCCGAAAAACCTTTGGACAAATTATTATTCGCTTTGGAAAATATTGAGTTTGTAGAAATCGAACTAAATATAGGTGAATATAACTCCTTAGACTCGAAAAAGTATTAGACAATCTGAAAGGTGTTGTGTTTAGGATTGCGTTAAATGCATCAAGCGTCATTGCAATTTGAAAATTTTAAAAATCAATGGTGTGTGGTGTATGGTGTGTATTTTCTACAATTTGACTCTGCCTGCCATCCCTGGCAACAACAACAATGCTTTTACAACAAGCCGAGAATTATAAGCAAAAATATTGTCCCAAAAATCTTTGCAAAAAAAAATTCCATGATGAGTTTTAACACATCTATGATGATGAGATGAGAACACATCTGAATAATTTCATCTACTAAAAATTGATTTTGTAATGATTCTTTCTTAACAATCTCTTTGTGACATAAAAGATGTTTTTCTAAAACTTTTCTATCTTAAAATTAAACATGTACTGCAACGCTACAAGTTAGTGAAATAAGCAAACGCCATGTTAGTTTATTTCACTAATTTAAAATTTTAACAAAATTCATTCAAAAATCCGGCAGTATTATAAAGTATCAAATTTTAGATGAACAAGTTTAGATGTATAGTTTTAGTTTTAATTCTTGTTTAATTTAGGGGATAAAAATGACAAAGTGTATTCGTTGCGTAACAGTGCACACTGGACAACATTTCACTTTTTTCTAAACTATTGTAAGAATAAATACTAACTAATAATATTATAATAACAAAAAAACTGAAAATTTAAAATTATTTATTAGACTTAAAATAAATAGTTTTGTTATCAAAAAACAAACTAGCTGAGTTTTGGCCTTAAACATTTAGGTAAAATCTGCACAAACGATTGCATTTGTTATCATTTTCCTGTTAGAGTTTTGTTAACTTAACTCCATGTTAAAATACTCTGTGAATTGATGATTGCGATAAAATTATTATATATTATTCAATATTGGAACATCAACAATATTTAAATGTTTTTGAAGTTCCATTATTTTGAGGTCCACACAAAAATAATTTTTCTCAAGTGTTACATAGTATACTTTTAGAAATGAAGCAACTACAAACCTGGGAACGTTTATATCAATATTAAATTAGGTTGCCTTGCAAAAAACTACAGTGATTAGAAGCTGGTAACAAAAAGTATTTTTTAAATTCTTCCCAAACGTAGGACAGGCTACTGAGTTTTAAAATATTACAAATTATACAAAACTAGATTTAAATTCATCAACAGATTTCATACATCATCTAGCAATATTTTAGTGTTCAAAAGTCATGACCATGTAAAATGTTTATTTTCCAAAAAATAAGAAAGTTATAAATTTGATTTCACACTTAAAACTTTCTAAACAAACTGCCATTGTTTCTTTTATCAAACAAAGTTCAGTTTAACACTTAGACCATCAAAATGGTCCATATAAAAATTATATTTTTATGGATCAATTTGACAACACCAACACCAATGGACGTGACAAAAACTTTAAAAATACCCAGTCGGCACAACTAAGAAAAAAGTTACGCTTTGTTTCTGTTGCGTGTTTAAAACAAACACGAGTTTATACAGGTTTAAATTCCGAAAAAGAAAATAGATGTGCCAATTGAGTAAGAACCCAACTTATTACGTTTTCGTAACAGTGAAACCATTATAAATTTAACTGGCGTTTATGGTAAATAGTAATAGTTAATTTCACGGAATGAAAACCATTCTTGGCATTTGTTATTCTTTTTGTTTTAGAAAGTTTTAAACGCGCAACACAAACTAAGCGTAACTTTTTTCTGGGTTGTGCCAGATGGGTAGTACTAAAATTATTTTTATAAATCTATTATAAATCAAAGAAAATAAATCTGTTATAAATCAAAGTTTATTTCAAATTAATAATAACTTAAAATATCATCTAAGAGTTAAAATGTTATACAATAGGAGTAAGTTCCAATAAAAAAACAGCAAAGTATTACCCAGTAGAGCCATCTGCACCCACCATTTAATACATTAAATTACTTAATTCATATGCTTAATAAAGCACAAGTAGTTCATTATTAGTTTTTGTTCCATATTTAGTTATATAATCAAGTGCTTGTTCATAACTCTTTGACTCTAAAATTGTTGATGTTCCATTATTTTGAGGTCCACACGAAAATAATTTTTCTCAAGTGTTACACAATATACAGAGCCGTCTCGAGGAGGGGGGCGTATGGGGTGTTTAGCCCCCCTACTAAATTTACTAGTCGGCATATTGGACACCAGAGTCGGCAAAATTGGATCTATTGTTGGCAGTTGGCAAATGTCAGCTAACAGGCATTTTTTTTTTTTTTTGATCTCAGTCGGGAAAAAAGTTTTTTTTGGCCTTAGTTGGCAAAAAATAGATATCCTTTTTAAAATCTCTTCGGGTCCTGACAATAATAAAACTCTTGAAAAAAGCTCTAGCTCTAGAAATAAAAGCAAAAATTTTCTCTCAAAGGTATAAATTTTCATTTCTTGAAAAAAATTTTGTTTTTGTTTTTGACTATCCATAATGTTTTATTTATGTTTAAAACTTGTGATATTAGTTATGTGTGTTTGCTAAAGTTTCTGGTCTAATCTATTCTTAGTTTGTGTTTTTTCATTTACTCGAGTAAAACTTGATAAAATCAACATGCCAAGGTATAAGTTTAGTAGATAATTTTTGTTACATTTGTGGTGAAATAATATTTTCCTCGCAGAAAAGAACAATGACGCCTCCATTGCTTACCAGCATTACTTTGGTACGAAGGTAGGATAAGTCATGGGCTCCACATACATGATGTAGCTCTTGCTCGGTTACACTACAAGAATGGTTGAAAAATAAAAAAAGATCTTTGGCTTTTGCTGTTTCTATGGTATGAAGGGAGCCTAAAAACCATACAGATGACTGCTATTTCTGTTTGACCCCACCCATTAAGACAGGTTTGTCAATGAGGAAAATAGGAACAGTTAAATATCCGAATCTTCCATCTGCCATTCGATCTATTCCGTATTCGGAGAGCTAACCAGTTTCTATCTCACCACAAAGTTGTGAGTTAGAAGCAGAAAATGAAGTAGAAATAGAAGAAAACAAGCTTTCCGCAAAAAAAAGCTTTTCCAAAAAAGGCTTCCCACCCAAACCTTCTGACCCCCTTAAGGGATGATAGTATGTACCTAGAGGATCAAAAAATAATAAACTCAAAATCACTGATTGGCGTCCGAGAGAAAATTACATTTAAAGTTTATGCTATAAATAAAAAGGTTCAAAGAAAATAAAATCAGTTGTATTAAAAAAAATTTCTGTATTAGGTCAAAGTGACTCTGCATACATAAAAAACAATGTAATTAAATTCACTGTCAACAAAAAAAACGAAAAATCTTTTTTATTTTTTTTTTCTGGAGTCAAGCAAACAAAGCCTTCAGAGTTTTGTAGCGCAACACAAACCTAAAAGTTGCGTAAAATTCTGGGAAAAGACATATATATGTTTGTTTACATTTGTGTTTTTTAGATTTGTGTTTATTTAAAACAAAAAACATAGTTTTTCATGACAAAAGGCCTAAAATGTATCTGCTTTCTTTGTTTCAAAAAAGCTTCTAGAGCACTGACTGACAATATGAAACGCAGATCACATGTAATTTTACAGAAACAGATTAATTTTCAAGACCCAAGAGTCCCTCTTGGTGTATGTGAGGCCTGTAGATCATTACTTAGAAGATGTGATGAAGGTCAGAAGGTCACTTTGCTAGAACTTCACAACTTCAATTCAATCAGTCTAAAAACACTGACCAGAACTTCAACCTGTGGTTGCGAGATTTGCTTAACTGCAAGACTATCTGGAAAAACTAAGCCTACTTTTTTTTGAAAACTCATCCAACCCAGGACCAACCAAGGTTACAAAAGTTCAAAATACTGTAGAGAAAAGATATGGAAAATGCTTTTTAGTTATTGGCCGTGGTTTTGCTCATGTATGTACAAAGAGTACTCTACACAAGAACTTGGTTGAAGTCACATCAAAGGACAGACTTACTGCTGAAACAGTTGCAATGTCAGTCATTTCTTTATCTGAAGCATCTCCACATGGAACAACTCATCTCAAACAAGCACAAGGAGGCAGTCCATTTCCAGTCCTTCAAGATAAATAATGTCTATAATGTGATTAAGAAATATAATTGGTTTGTATAATAGTTGAGAATCTTGACAATATTTTGTAATTTGTTTGCTGGTTCATCACGATCCAAATGTCTCTTTGCAGAAAAAGAAGTCCTTGGTGCTGAAGACTTAGCAAAAGTACAAATGAACCATGGTCTTTCTAACTCTGAGGTGCAGAAACTGGTTTCAAACTTGAACAATGGTTCACAGACCCGCATTGTAGAAAAAAATTTTGCAACTAACTTTCAGTCTTTTGGGCGACAACTTGCATCTGAATTTACTCACACTGAGGTTCTTTTTTCATCAGAAAGCAAATCAGCAGAACCAAAATTAGTTGCACATTGCATTAGACCAAAGTCTCTTCCAGAAAAAACTCTACTCAAAAGAAACATTTCTCAAAAACCACCTTGTGAAAGTGGGTGTAGATGGGGGAGGAGGTTTTCTCAAAGTCAGTTTGGGTGTATTGATTTGCAACAAACCCCACAACATGTCACTAGAAGACTTCTGACTCATCAAACTGCAAAAGATTCCAGTGTCAAAAGGCAGCTTTTACTTGCTGTTTGTGAGGAACTTCCAGAAACTTATGAGAATGTGAAAACAATCTTAGAACTCGTCTTAGTGCACCAAATAATTTTCTTCTTGTCTTGTGACATGAAACTTGCAAACATTATTTGTGGAATTTAGTCACATGCTAGTTCACACCCTTGCTTTAGTCACTCAAAGACTCTTGGATTAATGTTGACAAGTGGCTTTCTGCACTGCACATTCAAATTAAGCCATACCATGGTGGTCAGTTGGCTGGACCAGAATGCAAAAAGATCCTAAAAAACATTGACTTACTTCAACAGCTAGCCGGAAGAGAGTCTGCATTCCAAGTTTTTGGCTACGTTGACACAATGCGAAAATTCAATGCTGTTGTAAAGTCATGCTTTGGCAATGAACTTGACAAAGACTATTCTGAAAAAATCCAAACTTTCAAGGAATCCTACATTGCTCTCAATGGGCCATCTGTAACACCGAAAGTTCACACAGTCTTTCACTATATTCAACATTTCATCAACAGAAGGAAATGCTCTCTTGGCATCTTCAGTGAACAAGGGACAGAGGCACTACATCATGAGTTTAAGCTCCATTGGCAAAGATTCAAACGTTTTCCTGGCCATCCTCAATATGCAGAGCACTTGACCAACTGTCTGGTTGATCTTAACAGTAAGCACATGTGAAGAATGAAAACTTTAAATTAAATTCAGAATTGTGATCAATTTTTAAACTTGTCAATGAAAGAAAAGTAGTATTTTCTCCTCTTATTTTTAGAATTTTATTACCTTTTCAATCTTTTGTGATTGTTTGATGAGTTTAGGTCCTTCAAATTTTAGGCATAAATATGAAATGCAATTTTCTCTCTTGGACGCCAATCAGTGATTTTGAGTTAAATATTTTTTTGATCCTCTAGGTACATACTATCATCCCTCAAGAGAGTTTGTCTGGGTCAGATGGTTTGGGTGGGAAGCCTTTTTTTGGAACTGTGCGCATCAAATGGTCCTGATTTTGTGTTAACAGATGATGTGGCACACAGATTGAGTCAAACAGATTTAAGTGATTTTGTTCGAGATCTTGACTTGTCACAGATAAAGGCAGAACTTCTAGGGTCAAGACTAAAGCAGTGGAATCTTCTCCAGTTTAATGTCACGGTTTCACATTACAAAAAACAACAGCAGAGTTTACTTTCTTTTTTTGAAAAGAAAAATAATCTTGTTGTTTGCATTGATGTCTTTGGATTAATTTATTGTCTTAATTTGAACTATGATCCAACTGAATGGAGATTATTCATAGGCTCATCTAATCTAAGCTTGAAAACTGTATTATTGCAAAATGGAAACCGTCTTCCTTCTGTTCCTATTGGCCATGTAGTTCACATGAAAGAAACTTATATAAACATAAAAGTTCTCCTCAACGCAATTAATTACAATGAAAACAAATAGAAAATTTGTGATGATCTTAAAATCATTGCTATATTTTTAGAAGTGCAATTAGGGTATACTAAATACTGCTGCTTTTTGTGTATTTGGGACAGTAGAGTGAGAAGTTCACATTATAAAAAAGAAGACTGGCTGACTAGAAATCTCAACACATCATGAATCCAAAAAATGTACTTTTTCCACCATTACATATTAAGTTAGGTTTAATGAAAAATTTTGTTAAAAGTATGAACAAAGAAGGACATGCTTTTAGGTATTTAAAAAAAAATTTCCAAAAATAAGTGATGCAAAAATTAAAGAGGGTATTTTTGTTGGGCCACAAGTACGTCAACTTATGAAGGATACTGCATTTGAGGAAAGTTTTGAAGGGGCAAGAAAAGGAAACTTGGGAAGCTTTTAAGGGAGTGATTTGTGGATTTTTAGGCAACAAAAGAGATGATAATTGCATTCAATTGGTAACATTACTTTTTAAAAAATACCATCACCTTGGATGTAACATGTTCCTCAAGATTCATTTCCTCCACTCGCACCTAGACTTCTTTCCCCCAGTTGTGGAGCTGTTAGTAATGAACATGGGGAAAGGCTTCACCAAGTTATTTCTATAATGGAACAAAGATATCAGGGTGGTCGGAATGAGGCTATGCTTGCAGATTACTGGTGGTTTGTGTGTATGGATGCTCCAGAACTAATCTACAAAAGGAAAGCAAAAAGATCACGATCTTGTGACGATATCCTATAATCATGTTTATACCTATTAGCTTGATGATCATGATTTCTTTGTTTAAAACTGTTAGAATATATCTGTAATAAAAAAAAAACCAAATGTAATAGAAAATGTAAATTTTATGTCATATTGCTCTGCTGCAAATTACCTGAAATAAAAATTTATTCCTATTGTATATCTCAGAAACAAGAGCTAATAAAAAATTTTCGTTGTCATTTTTTTTCTCAGCCGTAAGTTAGTATAATTTGAATAAAATTGCTAAAGAGACAAAAAAAAAATTTTTTTGTGTTGCCCAGCGTTATTATAATTATTATATTATTGATATTAATTTAATTAATATCAATAATATAATAATTATCATAACCCTAACAATATAATATATCAATTGTTTTGAGATCCACACAAAAGCATTTTTTACAAGTGTTACATAGGATCAAAATTTTTAAAATGTTGTTCAACTTATTATGAGATAGTAAACTAAAATATTTTATGGATTCATAACCCTTACATTTGGGATTGAAGCTACATACTTTTCGGGGCACTTTTGCTCCCACACACTTGTGGAAAGTGTGTGGTTTTCCTCCACACCGGTGTGTAGCCATCACTCCTATACACAAGTGTGGAGTTATTTTGAAGACTTTTGTGCAAAATGACTTTTTTTAACTCGGCTTCTGACATTCAATCTATTATCCTTCGTTCTTCCTAAAATCACTTACTTATGATCTGCGAAGCGGGATTTCTAACAGTTTATGATGCTCTTTAAAAGAGCATCATAACCCGTTAGAAAAAGTTAATTCGCACAAAAGTTTGTATAATAACTCCACACTTGTGTATTGGAGTGATGGCTACACACCGGTGTAGAGGAAAACTCCACATTTTCCGCGAGTGTGCAGGCTCCAATCACCGATATTTTTTGTAAAACATTCTTGCGGCACAAAAACATGAACATGTTAATATATGGAGTTTTTACAACGTTTGCAAATGTCATATCTGAAACATCAAAAAAAATCTGAGTGGGCACTTGTAGGCTACTTATTCAATTTGATACCTTACGAAAATTTAAATTAACGAATCAGACGTTTACATCATAAAACGTAAAGATATAATCCAATCTAAAAATACAACGTAAAATTAAAAAAATAAAAGTCTAAGTGCAATAAACTTATATGTTTACATTGTCGAGACAACATTGTTGGATGAATAAAATAATTGTTTTAACTTTATACATTGCGTCAATCGTTAAACTTTTAATGCAACTTTGTTTTGTTAATTTATATTAAATTTTTGCCGTGTCCTTTATAATGTATTTATTGTGATTTATTTTGGCATATAATTTACTATTATGAAGGTATATTTGTTTTTGAGGATCTCTGAGTCTCTCCGTTAACAAAATTTATTTAATTTAAAGAGTATAATAAAGAAAAAATAAATAAATAACTAACAATATTTCAAATAACATTAACAATAACATACCATGTTTTATCGTCGTAAAACAAAATTAACTTTTATAGATCTCGTATTGATAGTTGTACTGTTGGAACAAGTCTCGATAGAATATTGTAACAAGAAAAAAGAAGTTGTAATGAAATACAATTTAGTTAACAAAATAATTATGTTGTCAATATAGAGAATTGTAAATTCAAATGTTATATCTTTTTTTTAAATTCGTTATTTTAGGCAAATATTTACCCTTTTTTTAAATATTTGTCTAAATGAATAATAAATTAAATAACAAAACTTAACATTTTTGCCCATATTTACACAATTTATCCGAAAAAGTGGTTTATACCCTTTTAGATAATGTTGCAAATAAAGTTTTTTTCGCAAGTATATAACAAAATAATAAAAAACCTGTTGAAATATAAAACTAATTTTATCAAAAACAGTCGCAATTGTTTATGCATAATTGTCAAATAATAATAATAATAACAATAATAATAATAATAATAATAATAGTTGAGATGGAGAACAAATGGTAAAAGTATAAAAGTTGTAAAATAAACTTATATAAGTATATATAAAGTATATTAGGTATAATGCATATCATCGTTTACAGCTGTTTCTTTTTGCCCAATTGTGTTTTATATGCACGAGAGTGCTTTGCATAAATAGTTTGATTGATTACGCAAAAAATCTATGAATTTGAAAAATATATACTGAAACAAAAAAAAGTATAGATTCTGTGAATGGCTTTGCTGTCAAAAATTCATAGAAGATTTTATAAATATTTTAGTAGATTTTCTGAATACTGAGATAAAAATAAGTTGAGATAAGATAAGACTGATGATGACGAATTAAGATAAATGATGATGAGATAAGGTAGATGAGAATTAGATGAGGTAAATGAGGATGAGATAAGGACAATGAGATAAGATAAACGAGAATTTTTTTTGACTTAATTATACTAAACTTAATTTTATCGACAGTTTTTAATTTTCATCTTATAGTCTTTTAACTTTCAATGTTATGACTATGTAAAATTTGCACCCCCATATTTAAAGGAGGCTCGAAACTTTACGTGTTCTTCACTTTGAAAACATGTCAATGAAATTTGATTACGTATAATTAATTAAGATAAACATTTTAATAACTCATTACCCTGTTGTTTGAGGTAGTGGGAGCAAACTTTTTTGGGTACTTTTGTTCCAATCACCGCAATTTTTTGAAAAATATTTTCAGTTGACACAAACATAAACATAATTAAATTTGAATTTCTTGCAATATCTGAAAGTGTCATATCTGTAACATCAAAACATTCTATTTACGCTACAGGATGTAGGAATTGATGCCCAAACGTTAAAAAAATATTTCAGGCTCTTGAAATTTAAATATATTTTTAATGAATCATTCAAATATATATATATATATATTTTTCACTTTTAAAAATTTATAATCATTTCAGGCAAAATATAAATCGAGATTTTGCTTTTAAATTGCAAAAGCTTTTTAACAATTTAGTTGTCATTCGTTGAGATATTTTTATTTAAACTGCTTTTTTTTTTTTTGCCAGGCAGTGACATGCAACACCGTGACACTATTAGTTACATTTTTTATTCTAGCGCAAGAAAACTGTTGTTTTCTAATTTTATAATTAATTATAAATGTTATTTTTAATTTTGTTAAGTTTATTTTTCTTTTTTTTTAAAATATATATATTTTTTAAATCTATATAAAAGCCAAAAGATTCTATTAAAAACAATTATTTACAAACTCTAAAATAAAAATAATAAAAGTCAATATTTATCAATTCAAATGAAGTACATTAAATATTTGTAATACATAAAAAACTTTAACTGATATCTATTTAAATGAACAGAGAAGAAAAAACTTGTAAAATGTATAATTTTCAGAGACGAATAATTTAAGAGAACACCACCTCCTCCTTCCGCAAAAAGACCGTATAAACATTCAATTTAAATTGAGTCTATTAAAATCAGGGGTTGTAATGGTGTCAATTTTGCTGGTGTTATTTTCGTAATAAACAGAGATTGTAAGCTCTTAAGCATTGTAGGTTAAAAACATCCTTAATCTGAATTTTATTTTTTAAAATTTAAAACTTGAATAGTAAAATAATATAAATAAATATAGAATATAGGAAAATTAAAAAAAATAACTTTGAATATGAAAAAAAAAATCACACAAAAGCCAATTTTTTTTTAACAATATATAAAAACAGATTTAAGAAAGATTCAACCGCAAAACTAACCCTTTTAAAGCAAAAAAATAAAAAATCTGAAAACAATTTTTTTGAACTAGACAATTCTTATTCTCAAAAAACAAAAAAACAAAAAATTAAAAAACAAAAAAAAAGTAAATATAAAACTATTGATCTTGTTAAAATTTTATATCAATTTAAAAAAGATGCAAAGTTATTTGAATCATTTGTCCATATACCCAAGTATAGATGGATATGAAAATATATATGCAAATTGTATGCAATATAAAGTAGAAGATTTTTAAATTTAATATTTATCAAATGCTAGATACTTTTCTACATTTTTCGTAAATTATTTTTTTAAAAGAACTATTAACCGACAGATGGTTTAAAATCACAATAAAAGCTGAAGAGGATCTGTGGAATTTTTTATTAATAAGGTGCTATAAGGTCTAACAGTCTTATCATTAAGCACCGCGGAAGAGCATTTAACCAGGAGATTCACGCTTTCTTGCCTACCAATGTTGCTTAACTGGCCATAGTCTGCATTGATTCCCAAACCTTTTGGTTCTGAGCCAGAACTCTAATCACTAGAGATACCATAACTATTCAGCGACTATTCGTTATTAATCTGCCTATTAGACTAATTTTTTTACTGTTCTGTATTCGACTAAATACTAAAGACTATTCGGCCGAACACCATATACTAGATTGTAACAAAAAAAATAACAGAAAAAAGGATCACATATAACTATTTATTATTAATATTGTTAATATTATTACTATTATTATTATTATTATTGTTTTTAGTTTTATTATTATTAGTAATAAGAATATTAGTTATAAGTACTATTTTCATCTTTGTCTATAACGCTATGCTGTATACTCAGGCAGGCCCACCGAGAGGGGGGGGGGGGAGTTTGTTAAATACTGTTATCTGCCGCCATAGACAAACTGTTTCGCCCCCCTCCCCTATCAGTAAGGTGGGGAGGGGGTGGGCAAAACAGTTTGTCCCAGGCGGCAGATATTCAAGGGGCTCCAAATGAATAGAAGGTACCTTAAAAAAATAAGATTCTTTGTCTATAAACAAGGGTGCCAATCAGGTTGCTGTCCCACGCGGCGTCACGGCTCTCGGAGGCCCTAAATTTAGGTATTTACTTTATATTAGTACTTGTACTATTGTAAACTTCCTTGAAATGTTATAACTTATTTCAAAATATATTTGATTTGAATCGGAGTATAACAAGGTGTTTTACCACTGTGTAAATTTTCAATCCATAAATCTTTTAATAGATCATGATATCATGTTTTGAAATACAGCTTTTTTTGTTCTTTTTTCCCCATCATAGATTTTCAATGAGTTTTTAAAATTTTTAAATGAAAATACTTATAACATTACATTAAAACAAATTTTCATCAAAGGGAAACATTTTATACAATATTTTATAGTTTAGTTTTTTCTCTGGTGTACCACGTTAAACGTTTTAATGATTTTTTGTTGAAAATTTTTAAAACTATTATCGGAATACAATGTGACACAGTGGGTTAGATCTCAAGCTGGTTATAAAGGAAAAAATAAGTTTTGACACGGTAATTTTAGACTATCAGGTTGGCTTCAGTGATGTTGGGACTACTTAATGCCGGCTGTGAAGAAGATCAGCTGTTCATTTCGTGCGTTATATTGCAGGTCAAACGCTTGCAACCGTTAAAGCTAAAAAATTGTCTTATTGTCTTTTCTTCAAAAATAATTATTACATTGTAGTGTCTACGTGAAACGAATATTTTCATTATGAAAGTCTTTCCCACGAGATATGTACTAATTAAAAACAAAAATATTATTATTAAGTCAATAATTGGTAATGTTTTTTTTTTTTAATTAACTTAATTCAGATGAAAAAATTATAAAATTGTAAAACTTGCCTTAAAGATAAAGATAAGTTACTAATTTCACAACATTCCATCTTCATTTACACTGCATTCGCACGTATATATTATTATTTTTGCAATTTAACATTCAAATTCACCTACTAGTACCAACTTCGCTTTGGAGCCATCTTTTATATGACAGTTACAAAACGTCGTTAATGATACATGAAAAATAAAAGTAAAAATGTTTAATTATGAGCTACATTTGTACAACTTTAATTATAATCGATGCCTTGAAGCATTATAAAGAGTAGAAAAAGTAGAAAAAGACGGAAACAACGCTTTCTCCTACACAGTGAGATGAATAACTTAAAAAAAAAAATTATAGCCACACCACTTTTACCATTTTCCAATCTTCAAGAAATGATTGCTTTCCCTTTTTTTTTTTTGTTTTTTGTTTTATATTTTAAACTGAATATTTGGTTATCTTTTTATGACATTATTAATATTAAGAAATATTTTAATTATATTAAGAAAAATTTACATGTAAATCAAAACACAAACATTCCCTACGGGCAATTGTTTTTAAAAATTATGTTCTAAATGTCTGGTTATTAACAATATAGGCATCTATAGCAACTAAATAAAAAAAATTATTGCTTTTATATAAAGTGCGACCTCGTATTGGTACTAATGTCAAATTTTGTGAATTTTTTTTTTTTTAATACATGTTTATTTTACAACTACAAAGTATTAACAAGTAACCAATCACAGATTGGCGGTAAAGACATGCAAATATAAATATCATAAAAATAAATCCAAAATATACGAAGTAAATAAAAAGATAGTTGCATCGAACTCCGAGGCATGATTAAAATGAATATCAAATACAACAATGTGAACGTTACAAAAATAATCCGAGAAATATATCTAATGTGAACGTTACAAAAATAATCCGAGAAATATATCTATGAAGATAAAAAAATGAAAATATAAATATGAAGAATTTAGCGTCTTATTGTTTCAAACGGTATTATAAAGTTGCCTGTTGCTCTTGTATTTTGTTGATTTATATATTTTTTTAAAAAGTGTGCTGTTAAAAGTCCTGGATCCAGACTTAGTTTATATTTAAACATGAAAAGTATATTTTAATAAATATTTATTTAAAATATATTTAGTGCGTTCATTTGTTCCAGTAAGGGTTGAGCATAAGTAAATTTATTTTTGTTGTACACTAGTCTAGAAGCGTGTTTTTGACGTAAGTAAAGTGGTTCTGATTTAGATTTGTGGGTACTGCCCCATACTGTATTGGCATACATAAAATAGCCATGTATGAATAAAAAGTAAGCAAGTTTTAGACTATTTTTGACTAAAATGGTCTTGTTTTGTAGAATAAACCTATGTATATTTTTGTGTTTATATTGTTTATGTGGGGTTTCCAAAAAATTTTTATCCAGTGCTCTTTCGATGGTTATATTTTCTATATTAACTGTTGGTAGGTTCAGGGGTATTTTTTTAATTTATTGATTAGACTGGAATAGTATATAACTTACTTAGTTTTTTCTATATCAAGTGGCAGTTTATTTGATTTAAACCATATATTAATTTTTTTTTTTGGTTCAACATTTGTTTTTTTAAAGATTCTGGCTCACTGTGCGTGGTTGCAAATTTATAATTAATATTAAAAGGTATATATATATATATTTTTAATAACTTTTACAATTTACAATTATTAAAAATAAGATTATAACGTTACGGTGAATAGTACGTTTTAATGGTTTTTTGTTTTAAACTTGTCAAAACTATTAGCGAAATACAACGTGGTCGCAAATTTTTAATGTATATTAAAAAATATTTTTTCTATAACATTTACAAGTTCTATTTATTAAAAATAAGACTATAACGTTATGGTGAATAATTAAATAAATAAAAGATTAAGGACGTCGACTGAAAAAAACTTTGATCAAAATCTGACAATAAAATAACATATTACAAATGTTTTTTTCCTCCTAATTTTTTTGCCTATGAAAGGGAAGCAATTTTTAACTTTTATTTTGAAAATTGAATATATACTAATATATTCCATAGTTTAAGAAGAAAAAAATTACAATCAAAAGTTTTGCAATAAATCATATTAAACGCAAATTTGATGTCAAATTTTTAATATTTGATTCTAGCTAATATCTAGATAGCTCGTTAACTAAAAAAACAAAGGTAAAAATGTTTTTTACAACTTCCGCCGGCTGGAGTCAAATTTCCTCCTCTTTTTTGGCTTCCGCAGCCAGTTGGGAGGCAAAAGCTGCTGGAGGCGGACTATAAATCCTTTTGCCAACAAAATTTCTTCTAGAGGCAGACACAATTGGCTTCCGCTTTCCTATTGGCGTCGGTCTCCATTATATTTAGCCTAAAAAAAAAACTCTGGCTGCGGACGCCAATCAAGAGTCGGAAGCCACTCGAGACAGATGCCAGAAAATTTTGCTTCCAAAAATTTTTTGGAAGACCACTGCTAATGACTTTCCCCTCCCTCAAAGTCGGCCTTTCGGCAGAATATTACTTTGCCTTCTGTAGATATTATCAACTCTGAATTAAACCATTGCAGTGCGCATAATATTTCGAATCTTGCACTAATAACGTTTTGTTTAAAGAAAACAAATTTTGTTTAAATGATTCAAATAGAAAGTGAACAAAAATAATATTTTGTGGATATAAACTTTAGTTATTTTAGATTTTTCTATAAGTAATTTTATTTTTCTTATTATTTATGATTATTTATTATTTAGGTAATTACGTGTTTATGTAAGATGAAAAAAAAAGTCAACAACAAAAAAACTAAACAACAAATGTAAAATTGTATTTTTAGATTTTCTAGTAAAATTAATTAACACTTTTTAATAACATTAATTTTGCTTAGCCCACGGTCGTTTAGATGTGGAAAGTTATTATACGCAAACGACCGTAAGCCGAAATTTCGGTTTTAGTTTCGGTAGAATGTTTGGTTTCAATATTGAACTAGTATATTTCAATATTGAAACCAACCATGAAATTTAGATTTATTTTGGTTTCGGCGTATTTCCTGTTTTGGTCGATCACTACTTGTAACATAATTTGTTGTAACATAATATGTTGTTATATAATATCTATGTATAAAATATTTATATTATAAACAACCATTTTATTTTTAATAAAACATACTAATATTATTAAAACATAATGCTATTTTATATGATTGATAACTTTTATCATAAAAGTTATATATAAAAGTTAAATACGAAAATTCAGCTATAAATTAAATTTTTGCTAACAATCTTCCAGCGCAGTAATTAAAAAAATTAAAATAAGACAAAAGAGAGATAATCATAAAATTTATGATTATCTCTCTTTTGTCTTATTTTAATTTTTTTAACTACTGCGCTGGAAGATTGTTAGCAAAAATTTAATTTATAGCTGAATTTTCGTATTTACTTATACTGTCTTATTTATTGCTTATTAGTAATGTAAATTTTTTAATTATTGTGATTTCTTTTTTGTAATTTTTTAACAAATATCAACAACAACAACAACAACAACAAATTACGTGATGGGTGAAGATGCGTAATTGGTTAGTTCATATTCATAATTTGTTTTATAACATTTACACAAAGTTTCCGTCTGACTTATAATTTTAAAATCGTTTTTAATTTTGTATAAAATTTAGTTAGGTTTTCAAAAACGTTGCTCGACTGACCATGCTATTATTGAACTTGCAAACAAAATGTTTTATTTCGGTAAAGATGAACAGGTAATCGGTGTATTTGTTATTATTGTATCAATGGCTCTAAAAATTCAAGAGTTTAACCATATAATATTAAAACGGAAAAAATATACTTTTCTAGTATTCGTTACTTGGTGTTCAAATAGAATAATATTTTTCATGAAGAAATGATATTCAAAAATATTGTTTGCAATAGACGTTTGATACATACCTCGCTCTTCTCTTGATTATTGCTTGCAAAAAAACTTTACTTAAGTCTAAATCATCATTATCTTTCATACGCTAATCAGTAGTGCAAATTATTTTCATGCTTCAGATATAAGACTTTCAGACAATTTTGCAAACTGCAATTTAAAGTTTGTCGACGTTTATGACAAATGAAAATGGGTTGCAAAAATTGGCTAACATTTCCTGACAAATTAAATAGCGGAAAAGCGCGCAGATATTACGTAATTTTATAACAAAGATTAAAATAAATGTAACGTGTAATAAAACGAAAAAAGTTTTTATTCAGGGACGGATCTAGGGGTATCCTGTTTTGCCCAGGATTCACCCATAATATTCTGAGAAATTGTAAAAGGTTCCGTTTTATAATATAAAAAATGCTAAATCCAATATATTTTGGTTGCCGTAATTAAGGCCAAAAAAATCCCTATTGTTTCAGGATTCATTTGACCCGAATTTCCGATAGACAACAAAAAAAAGTTGCAGGAACGTTTGATCAAGAAGGTTCTCTTGGTTCCGTTTATATGTAAAAATGAATCCTTAATTATTCTAAAAACGCCTTAATTATTCGAATAAAGCCTTAAGTATTCGAATAAATTGAAGTTCATTAAAAATTAAAGTAATTTTTAATAGAAATTTTATTTTTGTTTGCAATTATGGATTTGTTGCTATAAACCTGATCAATGGAAAATGTCCCTCTTCATCAAAAAAATTGGAGCACTCGAGTGAGATGAAATAAAAATTTCGTATCATCTCTCCAGCCTGATGTTTCGAGAATTACTTCTATTCCATTATTAAACTGTGTTTTCAGTTGTTCTTACTCCTTCAACAGTTGAGATACAAATGAATACTCAATTTTCGGCAATTGTGTTTTACTTCCAAGTTCTTCATCCATCACCAAACGGAGGGTTCTATCTAATACACGGTGTTGACAACTGATAAACTGAGGTTTGTTAATGCGTTTCTCTGTGAACATTCGTTGCAATATTACAACAGTATTCTTTTTTCCAGTGTTAACGCTGGTGATATCAGCAACAATCATCTGTATTGAATTCCATAGGTGAAATTCACCGAGGAATTTTTCCCCTGTCATCTACCAAGTCCATGACATCCAATTTGATTCCTCTTCTTTCATTTTTAAGGACGACCACTTGATCATTAATTCAGTTGATGTGCTTGCCATCAAAGTGTAAGGAAAAACTTTCCATACGCAACTTTTTAATCATTTCTTTTTTCAGCTTCAATGCCTCTTTGATTGTTAACTTGTAAATAGCCGATTGACATGGAGTTGGGATGTCAATGCCTTCATGATCCAATTGCTTGCATATGTTAGCAAATTTTTTTGTTGATACTTTTGGGTATGTTATCAAGTTGACTGCAATTTTGCTTTTATGATGTTTTTTGCTTGGTGCATGAGTAATCTCATCATCTTCTTGATCGTTTTAATATTCACTGTTGTCAGCCTAAGTCAGAATCAATAAAACCGGGCTAGGAAAGATGTTGAGTTGGATGACCTATTAGAAAGCTTTTGTCTTTTAGAGGCATGGATTGTTTCTTTACTGGCCACTTACCTGTTGAGTATTCCACTGTTCCTTTGCTTTCTACTTGGAGATGGACAATTGCTTGTCCTCGGAAGATAACCATGTTCCATCCACTTAAGTAATATCAAAAATTTCATTAAGGAGCTCGTTGCTTCCCCGCTTGACACATTCATCAAAACATTTCAGTATTTTATCAAGCTTTGCTTGTATAACTTGATCAGATACGAGGAAAATTCAGTTTATTCTTCCACAATTTGGAGACTTCTTTGGAGATTTCCGCTACTCGCTCCTTTCTACCTTTGATTTTTGGTCCAAGGAAATGGTAGCGTCCGATAATTTGCTTTTGGAGAGGCATTCTGCACTTTTCTTCCAGTGAATATTCTTCCAAAGGGACCATTCTTCTTCTTTTATGAGAGTCTTCAAATTTTACCAGATTATTGGTCCAGACATCCTTGTTCTTCTGAATGCTACTATTGCTAGGCTTGTACGTCGCCATGTGTTGCTTTTGTAATAACTATAATATTAGATAAGCAACTATATATAGACAGTCTAAATTGTTCTAGAATATTCTAAATTGTCCCAGAATGTTCTAAATTGTTCCAGAATGTTCTAAAGTTGTCTAAAATATTCTGGAATTTTCCAAAATGTTCTAAAGTTCTAAACACTATACAAGTTTTAAATGATTTTCAGCAAAGCCACACGTATTAGTAGTAGCAGTAACAAGATTAAATAAATGACGATTCGTAATTTTAATTGAAAGATGACCTTTTTTTACAACCTAGAGGAGTTGAACATGTTTTCAATGTTTTTTAACAAAAGTTATTGATTTATGAAGCACGATTTTTTTTTTTGTAAAGTCTAAAAGTCATAACACCATAAAATACTCAGAAATTCTTTATTTGTTTTATGATCACGTAGTGATCATAAAACAAATAAAGAAATTCTGAGTATTTTATGGTGTAGCACAGATTGTCGCTCTATTTCCAAGGATAAAGATATGTGGACAACAAATCGTTTTGTCCCTATTGTGGAAAGAGAAGTTTAATGCTCAAAGAAATTTGTCAAAAGTGATTTAAAAAGAGGATCGTGTTCGGTTTTGCCAAGTGTTCTATCGCATTCTTCTGTTATCATTAAGGTTCTAAATTTATCCTGTCAACCTCCTAAAAATCTATTTTCAAAAAAAAATCATTAGTTCATTCTCACATAAAGTTTTGCTTAGATAATGAAACTAAAATTATAGGTGTAAATATTGATATTACTCCTAATCCAATCTTACTTGATTGTATTCTTTGTACATAAGATCAGTCCTCAAGTCTTCCTTTTTATGATGTTTCTACTTACTGTGAGCGCGGTAGACATCTATCTGCTAGAAAAGATGATTCAATGTTATTAGATCTAGTTATTAAAATATTTATTCCTAACTTGTCTTTTGTTTTTCCTGTTTTTGGTGAAAAAAAGAAACAATCATTTTTACATAAATGGCTACTTGAATATTCCTGGTTAGCTTACTCACAGATTGAAAATGGAGCATACTGCTATCCATGTACACTGTTGGTTAGCAGTATTCCAAACAATGCCTCAATAATCAACTTTATTCGAAAACCTTTTACAATATGGGGTAATGCAACTTGTGCTTAAAAGGATCACAATAAAAATTGTCGACTTTTTCAAATGTCAATGCATTGTCTTAACATGCTGCAATCAAGATCTAATTCAAAAAAAGTTCTGGTTGAAGTTGACATTGATAATCTTAGAAAAAAACTCATTATAAGTAATCGAAATAAATTAATTCCAATTATAAAGACAATTATTTTCCTTGGCCGCAACGATATTGCTTTTCGAGGTCATCGTGATGACAGTAAGAGCACCATATTCGTTCTGCTCCAAAAAATGCAACCTATATATCTAAAACCGTACAAAACGAACTTATTAAATGCTTTCCAAAAACAATCGAAGAAGTTCTAATTAAGAAAATTTAAAAGTCAGATTATTTTTCTTGTGTGACGGAGCCTCTAATTGTTCTAATGTTGAACAGCTATCTCTAGTTATAAGATAAATTGACTGTAATAATGTTATTTGTGAAGACTTTCTACGGTTTATTAAATGTAAATCTGGTTCAACTGGTCTTAGTCTTGCGCAAAACATAATTTCTGCAATTGATGATCTTACTTTTGGTATCCAAAAATGTAGAGGTCTAGGATATGATGGTGCTGGGGCAATGTCTGGTAAATTTAAAGGTATTTCATCTAGAATTAAATTTATCAATTCAAAGGAAATTTTTGTTCACTGTGTATGCCATAAACTCAATTTAGTTGTTAGTAAATCATGCAATGTTTAGAGTGTTAGAAATGTTCTTCATCAAATCAAAGATGTATTATATTTTTTTAACCTATCATCTAAACGTGCCAGCTGTCACAACAACTTCATTTTTCCTGGTCAAGCAAAATGAATTGATACATGTCAAACTAGATGCGTTCAGAAACTTAGAGGCCTGGATGTTTTATTTTATAACTACATATCTGTTTTTCATTCAATGGAAGAAATGTCATACAATGAAGGTACAATGAAGGTCATGTTTATTAAATCTTATGACAAATTTTTCTTTTACTGTAAGTTTGGTTTTAACAAAACATATAATGGACAATGCCATCACTGTTGTTCTCCAAACTAAAGCTTTTGATATATCACAACAGTGTAATGAAATAAATTGTTAAAAAACTCAAATTTTAGATTTAAAAAAATACTAATGTCTATCGTAACGAATGGTACCTAATTGCTCTTGATCTAGCTAAGACTCTTGATATTTCAGAAGTTAAACCAAGGCTCTTTGGCAGACAAATTTGTAGAGATAGTTATCCCTCTGACCCAGTATCAAATTATTTCAAATATTCCATCACATCTCCTCTTCTAGATCATTTAATTAATGAATTAAAAGATAGATTTAATGAAAGTGAGATGGTTATTTACAAAGGTTTATCTGGTATTCCTGCAACTGTTGTAAATAAAAAATAAACATCCTATAACCCGGGCTTGCTTTGTAGTGCAATTACAAACCCATTGGTGGAATTTATTGTGGGCAAAACGCACCGGAACATTGTTCTGGCACCTTTTTGTTCTGTTGGAACGCGATACGGTTTTTTTATTGTAGAGGTATCTCTTTTAAGTAACGGTGTATTGAAATTCGAGTCGGGCAACCACATTTTGGCAATGGATAGTTTCTTATTATTATTTTCTTTTTTCTTCATAAATTACTGACGTTTCATTTACTTTTTTTTTGTGTGTGTGGTTAAAAATTTACATTTCTTTTCATGTAAACTATATACAAATACATTTTTGTCGTAAAAATATATAGCAGTATAGTATAAAACATATACTCTATATAATAAATAAATATATATATAGGTATACATAAAAAGTATTATGACATTTTTTCAAATCCGAATAATATTAATAAATTACTTTTTAAATAAGAAATTTATAAAAGAATTTTTGATATTGATTTTGATTTTTATAAAATAACCCAGATATGTTATAATACCTATAGAAAGAAATTATAGAAGAACGGCATTTTTTGGTATATATCCAAATATTTCAAAAAATTCTACTTAAATAATGTATTGCACCACATGCATGATTTTACAAGCTTTGTAGTTTAAATAATTTTGTTTTGTATGAACTTTCTCACAAAACAAAATTATTTAAACTACAAAATTTTTAAACGTTCTTATATATATATATATATATATATATATATATATGTATATGTATATATATATATATATATATATATATATATATATATATATATATATATATATATATATATATATATATATATATATATATATATATATATATATATATATATATATATATATATAAAACCTTTTATAATAATCTATATATATAATATTTATAATAATCTTTTTAAATAATCTATTATATATTTAAAAATCTTTTAACGTTAAAAATTTATGATCATGTAAAGTTTATACTCCCATTACTATTTTGGGGAGGGTGAAAAGTTCACCCTCATAACGTTAACAAAACGTTCGATCATAACGTTAACAAAAAATCGAAGAAGCGAAAGAACAATGCTTATTCTGTTTAAATTTTCAAAGCTTGTTAAAAAGTAGTTTATTTTAGTTAAAATTAAAAAAATTAAACGTCTATAACTTATTTTAAATAATTTTGAAACATTTCATTCAAAATTTTATTAAATTTTTTTCAAAAATAGAAACTTAAATTAACATTTTACTAATAAAAAAATAAAATCGTAACGCGTTCCGATAGTAGAAAAAAACGTAACAAAATTGCTTCAAAATTTTGTAACGTTTTTTTTTTAAATTACACCTGATGATGCTGACCGCAATAGGTCAACGAAATATTGAAAATAAATATATAACTATATCAAAATATGTTTAAAACAAGCAAACAAACAAACAAAAAAAGTTCAGACGCAATCTTTTTCAAACTCAACATATAAGTTAAAATAAATATTTAGACGTTTTTATTTTTTAGTGTTTACACTTTCCGAAGTCGCATATATAATTTTTTTCGATGACATTTAAAATAAATACAAATATACAAATATACGTTTTATTACACATAATATTTATTTTAATATTTGTTATAAATTTACGTATTGTCTACGTGCTTTTCCGCCATTTAATTTGTCAGGAAACATTTCGCCTCCTCATCACTTATTTATTGAAAAATGTCATTCAAAGGTTTAGATTCTTAACAAACCTATAAATCTTTAAAAAATATATATATCTTTGCGTAGTAATCTACATATAACTGCATGTTGTTTTTTTTTTAGAAGATTAACCAAAGAATCAAGGTATTAAGAAATTTTTCATAATCATAATTTGCTAAAAGTACAATTTTTAGACAGAAGTATTTATTTAAGTAATTAATTACGTGTTATATACATTTATAAAAACTAGATAATACCATATATATAAACACTTTGCGCTCGTCATATAAAAATCCGGACGTAAAAATATTTCCTTGAAACCAAAGTTGACTTTTTACTTTGATCATTTGGTTTTTAAAGATTAGTATCGATCTGATGTTCATCTATTGTGTTGCTTAATGACGTGTTTTGAAAACAATGTAGTTTTTTCAATAATTTAAGAATTTTTTTACTTTAAGTTATTTCTTTACTTTAAACTTTATTTAAGTTTTTTGTTTCTTGAAAAACTTTATATATAAAATATTGTATAAGTAAATATAATTAAATACAAATTTTACATGACACTTTTAAGATGTATATTTTTTTACTTAACTTTGATTTAAATTTATATGATACTCAATATATATATACATATATATATATATATATATATATATATATATATATATATATATATATATATATATATATATATATATATATATATATATATATATATATATATATATATATATATATATATATATATATATATATATATATATTTTAAAAACTTATAACCGAAGTTATAAAATTTTTAAATTAGTTTATATATTATGTGTTCCATGTAATTTATGTTTAAATCAAATTTTGAACACAAGTAATAATTAAAATTTCTATATGCTAATATAAATTAAATTATTTAATTTGTATTTGTAAATGATTTAAGCTATAGTTGCCCAGAAAACATTGATTATAAAAATACCTATATAGGTCCACTGCAAATCCATTTCAATGGATTTGCAGTGGACCTATATAGGTATTTTTTAGCGGATCATTGGAGTTTTGCTCATTGGCTACTTAATGGGTCAATAGTAGCAGCCTCTATAAATGACAAGCCGATAACTTTTTGACATGATAATAGTGGCTAGTCATTGGCTAGTCACTTTTGGCAACTGCCAATAATGGTCCACTATGTAACCAATAGGCAAAACTACAGTGGTTGGCTCAAAATAGTTGTATAGGTCTACTGAAATTCTGCTATAGAGTGTTTTCTGGCTGATTATATTTTTTAATGATTTTAATTTGATATATATTTGTTAGTTTTGATTTTAAATTTATTTTGTGTGTGTGTTTTTAATACTAGATATTTGGAAAAAATTTCTAAAAATATGACTTACATTCTTGCATTTGCTATACTTGTAATTGTATCAGGTATGAATATCAAAAAATATATATTTATAATCTTATTCTTTCTACCTTTTTTTTTTAAATTATTTTTATATACAGCTATTCAACATTTTTAGTAGCACTTGATTTAATAAACATGGATGAGTATTTTTTATAATTAGGCATTTAGAATTTGCTAAATAATTGTTTTTAGTGTATTGGATTATTTGTATACCATACTATTTATCTATTAGTGTTTTAATTAAAAAATAATTTGGTTAATTTTTTCATAATTTTTGTTTTTATTTTCACTCAAGAGCTGTATGTAATAATGTTTCAGAGTTTATTTTATTTCAACTATTTTCAAGTTTTTGTTTTTGTTTTGTTTATTCAATTGTATTTCAAATAGAGGTACATTTAAATAGAGGTACATTCAAATAAAGGTACATTCAAATTATGATTATTTAGACCTTACAAAAAAAAAATTGCAATTTGATGATTTTGGTGGATTTTATACTTAGCATTTCTCTTTATTTTTATTAAAAATTAAGGCTCTAATTTTAAATTTTTATGTTTTAGTTCAATAATCACAGTCACTCCTCTGTAAGCCTGTTTATTTATTTACCAATAGTATTTACATTTTTATGTAATTTTTTAGATGTCAATCTGGTTCCAATAAATCAGGTATTTTTTTAAATATATTCTTAATTTGGTGCCAATAAAAACAAAAGTTCATTTATTTGAAATAAAAAATAAAACAGAATATTGCCAATGTTATTTGTAAATATATTTGTTTAAAAGTTTCACCCATATAAAATCTCACTCCACTCCAAGTTAAAACTTAAAATATATTTGTGTTTTGTTTTTATAATATACAGTTAATATATTAATACATGAGTTATTACATATGAAAATCATTTACCATACTGCTATATTATTATTAGTGTTTTTAATTTATTGTGTCAGGCCAAAATGTATCTATGGGGTAACATCTGCCACTGATTTTTTTGTGCTAATTTTTTGAAAATTTGGTTAAATAATGAACTATTTTCTTATATACTTTAACTAATCAATTCAATTCATCAGATAGCTTACCTGCTAATCTTATAAAGTAATGGTAATTTTTTTTTTTTGAAGCAGTTGAAGTTCAAGTTTGAAAACTTCTTACTCTTAAATCTTCCTAATTTTTTTTCTATTGCACAAGTGAAAAAAAGTACTTTTAAGCTACTTTTTTATTTACTGCCAAAAGGTTTTTTATTTACTACTAGCTATTTGTGAATAAGGCTTCTTAATAGTTTATTTGTTGGTAAATAAAACAATCTTTGAGGGCTGCAAAAAGTTTGGTGTTTTATAGGTTTCTTCAAGAGATTTCTTTTTTCTTTTCTGCTTTTTTTGTTGTTGAGAAATTTCTCTTAAATTTTAATAATAATTTCAAACTAAAATCAGAGATTTTCAAGAAGTTTTGTAATAGATATTTAGCTCTGCCAATTGGTTACAAAAATAAAAATTACAACAATCACAACTGATTTTGTCTTCTAATCAATTTTAATGTTGACAAAGCTAAATTGTTAACTATTAATCATATAATCAATCTGTATAGTTAAGCTTTTAATTTCTAAATCATAAATTTTCTTTTTTCCTCTTTGTAATATTAAAAATTGATTTAACTTTTTTTGAATTTTTAAAACAAATTTTTGTCAAGAAAAGTATATGATAAAATAAATGTTAAATAAGTAAAGTAATAATACGAATATTAGAGAAGTTCCGGGGTTCTTAATTCCAGGGTTTAGAGTGAAACATTGTTTTTATCCAACCTTTTAAATGCAAGAGCTCCTAAAATGTTCAGAAACTCTGTAAGGAAAAAAGTACTTAAAAAATCATAAAAGATATTGTTTTTGAACTTGGTATCCTTATAAAAAGTGGAACCCAGAGGCCATTTTTCTATAAAGTTAAAATGTTCCTAAACATTTTGATCTATAATAATTCAAAATCTAAAATTTAATTTTTATAACTTGATTTAAGTTATTTTAAAGAGTTTAATTTTTGAAGGTTTATTGCTTTAAATATAATTGATTATGTTAATATACCACTGAATTTTTTAAAATAAATATCTAACTTTTCAAAATAAACTGAAAAATACAAAAAAAAAAATACAAAAAAAAACAAACATTTAATATAATAATAACTATTGTTGTTAATAATTATTAAATATAAATTTTTTGGATTCAAGAATATCATAAAAGGTTTTAAACTATTCCATTTTGTAATAATTTTTTCCTTACTTTGACCCTGTTTGACACTATTGATGCTAATCCACCACCATTGGCTCAGCCTGATTTTCTGTTTTATTTTTTAATTAATAACTTATTTTAATATTTTATATAAATTTTATTTCAACAAAAAATTTTTTTAAAAAGTAGTTTATTTAAAATTTTAGCCTGACTTTTTTGCTGGTCTTGAACCTATTCTAGAAAAATCTTATAAATCACATGGGTCAGCAGATTCAAGAAATGATGACCATTCTTCAGATAGCGAAATGTCTAAGGAGGATTTACTTGCTGAAATAAAAAAAAATATGAACGATCTTTTTAGGAATTACATCAATAGTGATGATGCAACAAAAAATGAAAAAAAAGGTTTTTCTTTATGTGTATAGTAATACTTGCTTTTGCTTTTTACATTTTTTAAATTTTATTTATTTTCTTTTTGATACTTAGATAAACAGTCCACCACAAATGCCCAGGTTATTTCATATTTATTTTTTAATTATTTAATTTGTGAACTATTTCATTGAAAGAAATTATAATCAAATTTTTTTGTTTTTTTTTGTTTTTGTTTTTTGTGACCTTTTAGTTTCTTATAATAAAAGTTTCTAATGTAGCTTGTATATAAATACAATGTAGCTAGTAAATGTTTTTAATCTAAATATTTTTACAAGTAAATTTTTTTTAGATTATTGAAAATACTATTGAGCAGAAGGATGCGAGGTCTGATTCCTTATCAAATGATAATACAGATCAAACCAAAGTATTGCTTAAATCAATACTTGACGTTTTAAAGTCTAACAATATATCAGGTAACCATTTTATCTACAATATGCAAAAGTTATTGCTATAATAATAAGTATTAAATGTGTGTGTTTCTATATATATATATATATATATATATATATATATATATATATATATATATATATATATATATATATATATATATATATATATATATATATATAGAACCCTTAGATGTTGTCCGAAAGTTTTTCCCATATTTTGTTGACAAAAAGTAAAAATTAAAAGGCAAGACCGGAATTATTTTTTTTTATTAATTAATAGACTGCCTGCCCCAACCAAACCCTCAGTCGATGTAGCAGCACTCCCTTGCGGGTCAGGCTAAAAGATAGTAGATGTAGCAGCACTTTCGTCCAACATGCAAATGTTGGACGAAAGTCAAAAGTAATTAAAAGTGATTTATGTGTTGGCGTAAGAATCACTTTTTTCCTTCCGCTCTTCCCAAAGACAACAAACTATAGATCTATATATATATATATATATATATATATATATATATATATATATATATATATATATATATATATATATATATATATATATATAAATATATATATATATATATATATATATAAATATATATATGAAATGTGTATTTTCAAAATGCGGTATATACATTTTTGTGGTATTTAGATAATTGACTATTTTCGCAACATATGTATACATATATACATATATACAGCGGTGGCCAAAAATTAAAGACCACTCATTTTTTAGTTGGTTTCCTAATCTTTAAATTAAAATTAAGAAGATTCTAATTGACATATTAAATTTTTTTTTAATATCTTGTTAATTAAAACATACGGATTAAAGTGATATAGTTTTTTTAATCTAATTCTAATTAAATAGCGTTTAACTTATTAAAAAACTGATAAGTACTTATAAATCTTCTTTAAATAAATTGGACAAAATTTAACGACCACTATCAAATCTTTAATTTGCACTTATTAAAAATAATAATCCATTATTTTTTTTAACTGTCTTAATTGTTATGTTGGCTATAAAATAAAATGTCGAAACCTGAGTTTCGATATCAAATAAACATTTATTTTTTGAGTTGCAATAAGGATATAAAAATATTGCAAAAATGCGTGCAAAGATCGAAGAAAAAGACAGATATGCGGCTCTTTTATTTAAAGAAGAAGGCTATAGCATCAGACTAATAGTAGAAAAGCTCAGAAGGTCTCACTCTTGCATTATTAACATAATTCAACGATACAAAGAGACCTGGTCAATTAATGATCGTCATAGGACTGGACGCAATAAAATTTCAAATAACCGTGATGTTCGCTCGTTAGTGAGATTAATGAAAGAATACAGACTAGCATCATCTACAAACTTGTCTACGAAATGGACACTGTCAAATGGTCTGAAAGCAAGCCCTAGAACTGTGCGAAGGGTCCTCCACAATTTAAATTATTTATGGCGTGCTGCTGCAAAAAAACCACGCTTAAATAAAAAACAAAAATTTGCTAGGAAAGAGTGGTGCAAACTACATAAAAATTGGTTAACTGATCAGTGGAGCCGTGTGGTCTTTAGTGATGAAATGAACGTTGAAGTAGACAACAGAAAAGGTCGCGTAATGTTGCGTAGACTTCCAAGCGAACTGTTCGATGAATCATGCATTTTAAAACGAACAAAACAAGGCAGTGGTTCAATAGGCATTTGGGCCTGTATGAGTGCCTGTGGAGTTGGCGTTTTAATATTCTAATAAAATTCAAGTGCTTCCATGGCCTGCCAATAGTCCAGACTTGAATCCAATAGAGAATTTATGGTCGTGGCTTGATCACAAGCTTGGTAAAGAACAACTTTACAATTTGGAAGATTTGAAATCTTCTATCTCTCATCATTTGAAAAATGTGCCTGATGAAGTAATCAAAACTTTAATAAATTCAATGCCAGAACGAGTACAAGAGTGCTTGAAAACAAATGAAGGAACAACACGTTTCTAAATTATTTTTTTTATTGCTTTTTGAAATATTTTCGAAACTGGTCTTAAAATTTTGTCCAATTTTTTTTCCCATTTATATTTTTTACTAGTCAGTTTTTTAATTTTTTAACATTACTTTGTAAAAAAATTATAAATTCTTTTATAATAAATATAAAATACAATAAAATTTCTTTCTAAAAATGTTTTTCTTTTTTGATACCTTTTTCCAAAATAAAATTATACGAAGGTTAAAAATATATTTTGAAAAAAAAAGAGTGGTCTTTAATTTTTGGCCACCACTGTATATATATATATATATATATATATATATATATATATATATATATATATATATATATATATATATATATATATATATATATATATATATATATATATATATATATATATATATATATATATATATATATGTATATATATATATGTATGTATATATATATATATATATATATATATATATATATATATATATATATATATATATATATATATATATATATATATATATATATATATATATATGAAATGTGTATTTTCAAAATGCGTTATATACATTTTTGTAGTATTTAGATAATTGACTATTTTCGCCACACAATGGTGATTCATATATTTAAAAAAATTATTTTTGTTTAATGTATATATACATAAAGTATAACATATAATAATGTTAATAATTTAAATATAGGTAAATTCATAAAAATATTTATTTTGTTAATAAATTCGCATTTACTTCCAAAATACTGTATATCCAATTACAGCTTATTAGAAAAAAAAACGGTATATCCATTTTATAATGATAAATATTTTATTATCATTAATTTTTTTTTAACATAATGTATAACTCTGTTCATTTAATGTTTTAGTAATTATATTTGAATGATAATGTAAATAAAAATAATGTTCTGTGCATTTAATGTTTTAGTAATTATATTTTAATGATAATGTAAATAATGTTCTAGTAAAGTATTGTAAGCTATTTTATTTTACAGTTCACAATATTGAATTTGAATTTATTTTGGAGAATTGAATAGGAGAAAATAAGCCTTAATACTATTTTATATTTAATTTTGAAGTTTGAATATAAAATTTTAATTATAATGCATACAACATATACTTTCCTTTTTATTGAATGTTAAAAGACAAAAATAGTTCTTCAAACAAAAAGTTAACTATCATCTTCATTAGACAGTTCAGTATCTACTATAGAATGTTTCAGAAGTTTCTCATAATGTTTGTGTTTCTCATAATATCATGTAGCTATTAGCTACATGGAGCTACTTCCTGATGGTCAAAATTGATGATCAATTTTTTGACCTTCCTTTTTTTAAATATTTTTATTATTTTCACATACTTTTTTATTTCTGCTTTAAAGTCTTAAGCTGACCAATCCTGGCCATAAACAAAAACTTTGCCATGTTGGCTAAGAATATCCCTGTAGGCAGCAGGTTCTAAGATCTGATCATATTAGATCTGGTTTAATATCCTGCTAAACACGACCAAACACTCTATCTGCTGGAAAGTAGGAATGCCCTAGTTCAGGGAAGGTAACAGTAATGACCAGATTTTTAAAATATTGCTTTTTCAATGAAAGAAGCATCAACACCATGTTTTGTTCTTGATTTGTCCATGTTAGGCATCTGAAAATTGATGAAGAATTGATGCATTGGAACATACATCAAAAAGATTTGTAATTAAAAAATGATGTAATGCAAAAAATATATTAAAATCTTTGCTGTTTTCACATTCTAGCCAGGTGAAAAAGTTAATGCCATTTAAATATTGAGTTAGAATAGTAGGCTTCTCATATCTAAACAAGTGGTCATCTCATTAGATTGTATATCATTGTATATCATTGGCTGTAAAGCTTTCGTGCTTTTCTTTGATGGAGAATGTACATAGTTGTTTTGTTCTGGCGCCCCCTCCCATGTATTAAGCACCCGATAGTACTATCAAACATTTTTTATTTGTCATAATTTGGGAATAATAGACAAGTAAGTTAAAATGTTAAAGTTGTTGAATTTTTTATTGAAACAAAGTTTTGAAAATGAAACACTGCATTAGCCTCATTTTTTTCTTTACAAAAAATGGAATTGTTGGTTTAGCAAATAAAATAAATGAAAAATAATTTTTATTATTGAATAATCTACATCAATAGAAATAAAAAAAAAAAAATTAAAATATTAACATAAGATGTCTTTTAAAATTATTTTAACTTGTTTTTCCTTCATCATTCCATAATCAGCTCAGTTAAACAAATGTTTTTTGCAAAAGCCTTTAATATGATGATTTAGTATGATGATAAGAAATCTTGCCTCAACTAGCATGAAGAAATGCGGTTTTTTTTCCTCCTCTTTTTTCGTCTTGTCTAGTCTAGCTTTCATCTTGTCCATTGCAATCCACCATTTTATTAACGCGACTTAACAAAGTTTGTGCTTGCGCAGAAGTAATTTACATTTACCACAGATTGATCACAATAAATACTGCACTTTAAAAATAAACTAAAAACTCCATACCTTGTTTCAAAAAAAAAACGATTTTTAGACATAGAAAAATATAGGGTTATACCTTTGCTTTGGAAATAATCAGATGTCTGTCGGGTCCTTATATACTAAAATGAACCACAAATTTTCTGTTTTTTCAAAAATAACACATTCCGTATGTTATAAAAAGAAACTCTTTACATATATATATATATATATATATATATATATATATATATATATATATATATATATACGCACACATTTTTATATATGCAGGCCTTGTTATGAGATTTTGTTGCATAATGGAAAAGCGTAATGTGAGTAATTATAACTTTACTCAATAAACATATTTACATTGTTAATCTTTATAATCTGTTATCTTTATAATCTGTTGTTATCTTTATAAAATATCTTTAAATTAAACTAAACTAACATTATTGTTATAAAGTTACAATAAAATTTCAATAGATATTTAAAAAAAAAAAGAAAATTCTTATTTTTAAAAACTTATTCTTATTTCAACTTATACTATTTATTTCTTTAAACATTTATAACGCAACATTATTGTCTTATGTTTGCTTTCTCACAATTTAGTTGTTTTGTCTTTTTTAATGAGGAGGCAATTGTGTATGGGTGAATTTCTTAATGGTTAGAGAAAAAAAAAACTATCAACAATTTTTTTTTCTTAAGATTTTTGCTTTAACAAAATCTTCACCTTCTACTCAATTAGTTAATCATTTCTAATTGACGTTCATTTATAGATCAATCTAAAAATTTAATGGTAAAGAAAAAACTATTGTTAAAAAGCAATTTCAAAACTAAAAAAATTTTAATAAATTTGTTACATAAAGATTACCAAAAATAGAGTTCAGACTTTTAATTGTAATAAAAACAATAACAGAAACAATAACTGTTTTTATTGTATTAACCCATTAAGAGTTCATGCCATATTATTATGCAAACTTTGTCTTTAGTTTCCCTGAGGTTTTTATGACTGTATGTGTTCTATAAAGTAACTGAACTTTTGGGTCTAGTTGCGAAGTTATACAAGAATTTTGTTTCATGTATTAAGAAGAATATTTGGTATTCTAAACTGCCTCATTTTTTAAAAATGACCTCCTTACAAAGTTTAACGGTACGGTCTGATAGGCGATGAGTAATCTAAAAATGTAGAAAAATTTGTTGCAAAATAAAAGTTCACATGTTCAGACTTCTAATGTATAGTTACCCAGGTCAATGGTTCCCTGATTCTATAATGCTGTAATTTATTACTCATTAGCGGTTAATTATAAAAATAGAATAAAATTATTTTCACACGCTTTATGCAGTTAGTAGTAATCAATTAGTTTAGATGTCATCTATATAATATAAAAATATATGGAAAAAAAAGCAAAATAGTTATGAAAATACATACTTAACTCCATAACACGTTTTATCATACTATAACATGGTTTTAAATGTGTATGGGTTGGGAAGACAATCTATCAATTAAAACAATTTTTTTTTTCTGTTTTTAAACTTTATCCGGTCTTCTATATTCACTTATATATATATGTATGTATGTATTCATATATATATATATATATATATATATATATATATATAAATATATATATATATATATATATATATAAATAAATATATATATAAATATATATTTCAATTCAATGATAAATATATATATATAAAAATAAATATATATATATATATATATATATATATATATATATATATATATATATATATATATATATATATATATATATATATATATGATTATTTCTTTTTCTTTGATTTTATACTTAAAAGCTGGGATTTGATAAAATATACATACTATCATGATTATCTTAAAAAGCAATTATGACAAAAATATCATCTATTATTTTATATTTTTGTGTTAATGTTACAATAGTTTGAAAATATATAATGATTTTCAAAACACTATACTCTACCTAGAAATATTTGATGACTATTTCTCATTGAAAATATATTATTTATAAGTTATTGGGAATAGTCTTTTGTTTAAAACACTCACAAACAATTTATTTTCATAAAAATAGTTACATGAACTATATAAGCAACTTCTATGCAAGACTTCTGTGTGTGACCATGTGTGAACTGCATTTTAACAATTGTTGTGACTCAGTGGTACATGATATCCTGTAACTTTTTTAAAACCTTTACTTATAAATAGATGTTATTTTAATAAAGCTTTAAATATTAACTAAAATTTGAATTTTTCTGTTCCGTGTGCCATACAAAAACAAACAAATGCATACAAGGATTCAGGGGTGTGTGTTGACAAGGGTTCAGGGGTTTGTGTTAAAGACAGCCATTAGGTTTGTATAAAGACATACAGAGTTCGACTATCTCTTGTTTGCTATCTCTCCTAAAACCTGATTTTTTGGGGGGTAAGATGTGGGTGATTTTGTAATAAGTAATGGATATGTACGCAGAGGAAGAATGGGGGGTTGTTGAAAGTATACAGATGCGTATAAGAGGTTCCTAAATCAGTGGTTTTACTGCGTACGTACTTAATGAATGCCCTTTGTTTTAGTTTTTACTATATTTGGCGCAATTTTATGATTGCCCAACATTTTTGAATATTTTCTAATAAAATTTTCTAGCTTTTATATATTTTGCTTTTGTAGCCTTTTTTTTTTTTTTCTTTGCAGCAATTTTTTCACAATTTGTTAACTTCAAATATTGCCTTAGTTGAATTCAAATATTACCTTCATTTTTGGAATGCTTTTTTTCAAAAATAAAACTTTTTTTCTTTTTTATATATCTATATCCTTATTATTTATATTTACACTTATTAATTATAAGGTATTAGACCAGAAGAAAATGTTCCTGAAATTAACACTTCTACACAACTAAACACTAGCATTGTGGCTAGTAAAAATACTGATGCACAATCAAATGTTGACCATTTAATATTAAACAATCCAAAGGCTAATCATTTAAATAGTAATTTAGATGTTTCAAACAACATAGCTACAACTGCAACATCTATAGTCACTTTTCAAGATCTTCAAGAAGCTATTTCCAGATTAGTTGCAGCTCTTGACAAAAAACCAGTTCCTGACCTGGATAGTTTACAATTTAAAAATATTCAACAACTTGAGCAAAATAAAGAAGATTTAAAAGAGGTAACATAGTTTTTATTACATGTCTAATAATATTTGTCATTTACTCAGTTAGGCACAGCTAAAATTTGACTTCGTAATCATTAGTTTTTTAATTTTATTTTAATTAGTTTAGTTAAATAACATGTATATCAACAAGGCATAGTATATTAAAGAACTTCAGTTAATTTGCAATTATCAGTTATAATGAAATTACTTGATTTGTTGCTTTTGCTGTTGATCAAGCGAGTGAAAAAAAGTTTATTTAAGTTTTACGTTCAGAACTAACAAATTTGTTTTCAAAAAGTCAAAAATTACTTGAACAAAACTTTTTAGATCATTTACTGATTTTTTTTTTGTGATCAATAATTTGTGATAGTTTAGAATTACAAAATTATTTGTGATAGTTTGCAATTACAAAATAAAAATAGGAGTGGCATAATAATAATCAGAAAATTTTTTTTTTGTTACTTATTTTAAATGTGAGAGCTTTGAACTTTTTGCATTAAAATGTATGGATTTGTGTTAACTGAGCAAATATCTTTTTATTTGTGTTGAATTGACAAATTTGCAATTGATGTATTGTTGAAAACTTTAAAAGCATTACTAACAGTTGATTTGTTTACAGGACATGTTTAACTATTAAATTTTTTTGTCTGCACAGTGGCCTTGTTTGTTCAGGCCCGAGATAAATAGTTGAAAGAAAGCTGTAACTACAACAACAACAATACTCCTCCTTGGTAAAGTGTTGTGTAATAGTTTTTTTGTGTAGTAATTACATTTTTTCTTCTACTTATTTGTGAAGTTTTGCTGTGCACAACTTAACAAAGCACAAATTCGTGAAGTTTTGCACAACACAACTTCACGCAGCACAAATTCGTGAAGTTTTGCACAGCACAACTTTACACAGCACAAATTCGTGAAGTTTTGCACAACACAACTTCACGCAGCACAAATTCGTGAAGTTTTGCACAGCACAACTTTACACAGCACAAATTCGTGAAGTTTTGCACAACACAACTTCACGAATAAGTAGAAGAAAAAAAACTGATACATAAATATATAGCTTACATAAAGCTGATACATAAATAAATAGCTTATATAAAGCTGATACATAAATATATAGCTTATATAAAGCTGATACATAAATACATAGCTTATATAAAGCTGATACATAAATATATAGCTTATATATAAAAAGGATAAAAATCTTAAATGTGAAAAGAAATATATTATTTTAAAATAATTTATTGACTCAAATACAAGTTTCTTAAAAATGCAATGTCCAAAAAGTATATCTCATATATCTTTAGCATTAATTATTAGTAGCAAATTTTTATTCAAAACAAATCTTCAAATAAGTTTCTCTCGTTTTCAATTTCATCACTTGAATCTTCTCTGATTTCTAAGTCCTAAAAGACATTGGTATCTTAAAGAGCCAAAAAAATTACGATTTTATTGTTGCAGTCTTGACCATGACATCTGCTGCATTTTAATCTGTTTTTACTGCAAGAACAAATATTAATTATGCACATATTTCTTGATAAAGTTTTTACAGTGAATCACTTAAGTATATTGGATGGTACTACATCTTTGTCTGTTGGTATAGGAAAAAGGCAACCATTTTTCAAAGTAAAAAACCAGGTCACTTACCATATTAGATCAAGATTCATTTCGGGCGCCTGAAATATTTCAGATAAAATCTCTTTTATTGGCTTAAAACTTATCTTTAATAAACCCTGATAACTTGATCTGTGATAAAGTATAATCTTTAAGGATATATCAGATAAATTTGAAGTCAACTTGTGCTTCAACCGTGGTATGCTTCAATAATTGCATTGAGAAGAAGAACATATTGATATTAAGCCCATTCTCTAAATTGTTCCTTTTCCAGTCAATATGCAAATGCTGTGATCTACATTGTCAGCCACTCAATGTAGGAACTTTGGGTCTTGTTCTTGCGCAACATTTAATTTTTTGAACTGCAATAGATAACTTAAAAAATTTCACCTCATCAGAGGATATTGAAAATCCAAATCTAGAAAAGTGATCTACAAGCCATCTAGTTCCAAAAGATTTGTCAATGTCTACATCGATCCCAAATGGAATTGGTGCTATCATAGATCCTGATCAAAGCTTGAGCAATGCATTGTCCTAAACTAGTTTGTTGAAGCTTTGAAGAAATTAAATGGCCTAGAAAAACTGTAACTGTAACCATTCTTGTCCATATTTAATATCCATATCATCTAGTGACGGGCATATAGATTTATTAATAATCATTTCTCTGATTTTGCTCTTTATTATACTTGCAGCGGCAGCTTTGATATCATTTTTAGAGTGATCTTTTGTTTTTTGAAATTTCGATATAATAAAAAAGGCCATATCTCTGAAACAAACTAAATTAGATTGGCCAGAGATTTCTCAAAAAAAAATATTACCATAATATTCAAGTTATTTTCATTCCAAAGATTTAGCCGAGTAACACACTAACAGCGTAATGCTTTATAACAAGGCCTACTTTTCAAACCACAGGAACAGATTGCTTGTCATATATGGAACTAAGGAATTTTTTCAGATTGGATATACTTGAATTTTTTGGCGACATATCTACCTTTCAACTGATAAAAATATTGCGTTGGTCTAGCAATTGTGAATGTTCTTTTTTGTAAAAGATTTTATTGTCATCAATTACACAAGTTTTCTTTGTTTAAAAGCTTATAAAGCTGGATGACAGCTTTAGTTTCTCCATCAATGGATCACTTTTTTTGAGTTATCTTTTTATGATATTCTTCATATTCAAGTACTTTTCTTATCAAAGCTTGGCTGCGTTTAAATTTTCTTCCAAGATCTCTCCGCAACTAACATTGATTTGCCTTTATGGAGTGAATGATTTTCTTTCACTCCCAGCTTCTTTTTCAATAGATTGTTAATATTGCTGCATAATAAATCTAACTGAGCTTAGGAAACACCTGTCATTTTTGAAATGTCAAGTAAGACAATGTAGAATTTTTAATTTTAGATTTTGAAGACTTTTTTTTGATTTAATATTTGTTTACTTCATTTTAATTCGATAGTAATCGATCAGATAGTAATGTATGTCTGTTTGACTAGATATAGCAACACTCATAAAAAGCACTTGAATTATACAAATTGAATAAAATCTGATTTATGTGAGTTTGGAGAAAAGTTTGTTTTAAAAAAAAAAGTAGTATTGTTATGAGATTAAAATAAAAAAAGTTAAAATTATATATAGAATTCTATTTTCAAAAAATTCTGTTTTACGCAGTTATAAGTATTCAAATGCAAAAATGTTTCTAAATGGTATATGTATATATATATATAAATTTTTGATTTAGATTGACGAACCTGTCAAAAATACAGAAAGCATTTCAAAAGAAAAACAACCAACACATCCTGATTTAACTAATGCGCTTAACGAAGTTATCAAACACTTGCCTTCACATAATCAGCACAGTAATAATGAATTGGGTAAAAAAGTTGATCAGGTATTAAAAATAATAAAAATGAAGTTCAAATAAAAATTGTAATAGTTATGTAAAAAGTTATGTAAAAGTTAATTAACTCTTTTTATTATTATTATTATTATTATTATTATTATTATTATTATTGTTATTATTACTATTATTGTACTTTTTAGGGCTCTGAATCACATGTGGGGATTTCAAAACAGAATGAAGATGACGGAATGACCTTTGAGAAGTTTAAAGAGATTTTCTATAAAACTTATTTCCCTAGTTATGTAGAAAACGATCAACAAAAAGTGATTATGTTGGGCCGTAAAGATGGATATGATCAAAAAGATGATTTCAACAACAAAAAAATGGCTGATTTGTACGAAGAAATTCGTAAAGCTACTGAATATGAAACAAATCATGCGAGAATGGCAAGAGAAGAGAAAAAAAAGGAGCTTGTCTCATTATTAAATGAAATCCTGAAACCTGAAGATAGGGTTGTATATAATGGTCATACTGTTTCGCTACAGAACAAACGTAACTTTAAAAATTTAGCCAATGAAGAGGATGATGAGATTTTGAAAATCTTTAATAAAAAATCAAGTAACCTCAATGATTATGAAAATCATAAAGATGTCGTTAGAGAAGATTCTACTTCAGTCGGCAAAAATTCAAGCACTTTAAATAGAAGAGCTGCTTTGATCAATTATTTGAATAAGTTTATTGCAAAATTGGAAAAAAACTTCAACAAAAAGAATGATGATTTATATTCTTCCTCTGATTCACAAGTAGATGCTCAAAATTATAAAAATTTTGTTCAGGCTTTATTAAAACATATTGACTCGGGAACAGATTATTATTACAAATTTGACAAAAGTAGATAAAATAGTAAACTATTTTTAAATGTGTTTTTTTTATAAGGTGTTGAGGTATTCTGCACTCGGTGATTTGTGAATTATTAAACGTTGTGTTTATTGAAATATTTTGTACAATTTTTTAAATCTTTTTTAACATTGTAAACGTTTCTACATTTTTTTTATACGACTTGAATGGTTTGAGATGTAATTACTCGGTTTAATCCATATTTTTATATATTTTATTTATATATATATATAAATATATATTTGTAAATCTGATTTTGATGTACCTTTTGTTAGTTTTTATATGTTTTTAATTTATATTTTGACGATGTAAATTTCTAAAATAATTTATTTTTGTTTCATTTTTTAATCCCATTGCTGTTTTATTTCTTCTTTTGACCCAATTTAAAAAAATTGCTTTATTAAGATTTTTTATAAAAATATTTAAAAAGCCCATAAGACTCGTTCAATCAAAAAAATATTTAAACGAGCCCCAAAATCTTTAAAAACTTTCCATTACAAGATATTACGAAAAAAAATCCTTAAATAATAGGAGAGCAAAAAGAGGAGGGGGAACATAGTGGGTTCTTGCCACAGCGCTGATATGTTATAATTAATTGTATGCTGTTGTCAACTAAATCTTTCATATTTCAAATGCATCAAGTAACGTTTTTCTTCCTCTTCATTTTATTCTTGTGGAATATCAGTATTACTCTTAGTGCATGTTACACATAGCACTCTAAACAAGATGATGTTTGCACGGTCAGGTGTCACCATTCCTTTTTATTTATGATTCCTTATCTGCTGTAAATTAAAGCAAGGTGAAAATCAGCTCAAAAAAAATGAATACCATTGCCAATTACCAAATAATTACCAATTGCCCATATCATGAGTAAAAATGTTTTCCTTAGAGAACATATCTGCGATTGATTTCAATTCATTTGAATTTTTCAACTTCGTAAAAATTGTAGTTGTGTTGAAGTTATGGATTGCAAATGTTGTGTCACTACCAGTCAATGCGTGTACAAGTAAGAATATCATCACTTGTGTTGACAAGATCCTAAATTTTATAGCATACTTTTGAACTGTAACTTTATTTCGTATCAACGATTTTAAATAAATTCCTAGATGTTGTGTTATGTACGGTAATGCAGTAAAAGACAAAATGTACGGTAATGCAGTAAAAGACTTTTACTGCATTATGTACATACACTGCGGTATGTACATAATGCAGTAAAAGACAAAACGGCTGCCTAATTTGAATTAGGCAGCCGTGGCGCAGTGGCTAGAGTTCTGGCTCAGACGCTGGGTCTAGTCTAATAAACGACATTAGTAAGAAAAGAGGCGTGAACTTTCTAGTTAAATGCTCTTTTGCGGTGCTCTGTGATAAGACCGTAAGAAATTCTGGGAGTACCTTAAGAATCACAAAAAATAAATAAATTGTGACGGGTTTAACACAGTCGGTTTCAAGCATAACTTTAACAATACTCGTGTCTGCATCACTGGTACAAAAAATAACTTTTACCATTGTTTTGCAACTTCAATGCTAAAAAGCTAAAAGTATTTTCTTTTTTTTTGTAGTTAGTTAGCAAAATACTATTTTATGCTGAGCGTGGGTTAAGATCATTGATTTCTATTTTTTGTGATATCTTATTATATCACTTCTGGTGCGTAACAAAAGTTTATGCCAAGCTGTAAATGTCGAGAAAATCGGCAGAGGGGTAAAGAGAGAGGACATGATCAATTTGATCAGAAATTACATCTAAAAGAGTGCAGTCTTGGGAAGAAGGAGAACAATAAAGAACAACGAGAAAGGTGATAGAGTGAAGAGGTTCTAAGCGGAATTTCATAAAAAAAAACCGTCAATGGATTCGAACTTAATTTAACGACAAATAGGTGAATTGATGCGTATGTATACCCCCAATGCCAAGCATGCGACTATTGGAGTCTTTGCGAAACAAGAGATAGTACCCATCAACACTGAGATTAGAATAAGAAATAGGAGAATTTAAATTAGTCTTACTAAGAGCAAGCAAGTCTGGTAAATTTTGCAAGAGGTAAGATTCAACTGGTAGAAGGTTGCTTCGCAGACCACTAATATTAGTAAAAGATATTAAAACAGTTAGGTGTTGGGGATGGTTTTTTATGTTTCATATTTTGGATTACTTTTAGCATGATATAAGTTTAAAGAGAACTTGAATCATTCATAGATAGAGCACGGCCTCCTAAGCAATGAGCAATGTAATTTTCTCAGGCCTGTTAAATAACCCTAAGTCGTAACATAGGGCTTCTTTGGTGGCCTTGACAATTCGTACCAAAAGCATTTACAGGAACACCATTCATGCGCAACATGGCACTGTTAATACTCTGATATTTTGCAGCTGTTAACGAAATCAGCCTCTCTGAGAGCTACCACAGATTTCGAGAGACCTTAGTACCAGCCGGCCTCAGAACCATTAAACTGAGTTTTATAGTTGTACTTTCATTAGAAAATAACAGAAAGAGTTGCATGGCCACTATCAAGGAGACATAAGCAAAAGTCTATGAGTAAAATCAAAAAGGTTCAGCATTCTAAACAATGTAACACAGGAGTACATCTGCGCAATGAAACGAAAGTTTTTTAATACGAGAAAGTACGAGAGAATAATTTTACATTCTTCAGTTGAGTCTAAGTCTTCTGAAGAGGACATCACTAAAAGTAGTTCTCAGTCCAACCGTAACAATAGATATGATAATGTTAATAATAATAGTTTTACCCAAGAAACAGAAGAAATTATAGTATCTGAGCCTAAAGAAGAATCAAATGTGGGCCGTTATACACACTCCCAAGCATTATTTGTTAATTTAAATATAATGAATGTTTATCAATTAAATGTCTATCAAGTTCTTATATTTATGTTCAAAATTAATAAAAATATATCTCCTAAAATATCTTACCCATTATTCAAAATAAATCAGAATAGATATCTCACCAGATTTTCAAATAACAGTTATATTCAACCCAAAAGTTATTTTGCGGCGACCGAATTTTCAATTTCTACTAGAGGGCCGAAATTATGGAATAAAATATTAACTAATGAACTTAAGACAATTTCTATGCTAAATGAGTTTAAGAATAAATTAAAGCAAAAACTACAGATGATCGACGTAGCGCTCAGCTTTTTCTGAAGTTTTAATGAGGTTTGAAAAAAAAAAAAAAAAAAAAAAAAAAAATTTATATATATATATATAATTATGGTTTATAAGAATTATTCACATATTTAAAGGTACATGCTGGTGTAAAAGGAAAGCTTCAGGATTATGCGTATTTACTTGCTTGCTTTTTAGTAATATAGTTTCTTTGTACAAATTCTTTTTTCTCTTTTTTTTAATTTTTCTTAACCAACACAAAAACAAAAAGTTAAAGTAGGACTTTAACTTTTTGTTAAAGATTGATTTTTATTCTATTAAGTCTTTAGAAAAACGTTTTATATTATATAGTGTTGCGTTTTTTAATTTTTATTGTCTTATATTTACGGTATAGACTAAGGGGCTTGGTGATAAGACCAATTATGTCTTCTTCTTGCCCCTGCTATTTGTATTTATATTATGCTTTACGACTTTAATAAATTTATATGGCAAAAAAAAAAATAAAATGCTTCTATGTTTCCGTTTTTAGTTGCAATCCATTTGAAAATTCTTTATTTGATCCACTTATAACAAAACGTTTATGTTTTTAAGCTTGTTGTATTTAATGATTAGCAATTTATTTACTGAAACTGCATTTGATCGATTTTTGAAGAGTTTGTTGGTATATTATCTGAGATTATCAACCAACTTGGTCCTTAAAAATAAATTTATTCAGACATCTTCAAGTTTAAAGACTTTTACTGCTAACAGGGCCGAACACACGGGTTTTAAAGTGGAGGGGCAATTTTTTCGTCAATTTTTTAAAAAAGGTCTTCTATATCTAGAATTTTCAGAAGAAAAAAGGTTCTTTAGAAAAATAGTGGGAGAGGGGCACGTGTTCCTCTGGTATCGTTGGCTCTGGTTAAATTTTCTGCCATATGTAACCTACTATTTAAGTTCAGAGTTTTTAATAAAATTAAAACTAAATATAAATAAAAATATTTTTTTGTATTTATTTATTGAATGGCGACTCTTAAGAGGAGGGCCAATTTTAGCGTTCTCAGGCTCTATAAAGGACCATGTTATTTTTTGGAGAATTAAATTTTACTTTGGCATATAAAACATTTTTTTTTTGGTGTGTTGACTTAAATTTAAAAAATTTCTAAAATACAATCCATTTATTATCTTGGGAGCAAATATGTCACGGTCTGCTAAATTAACCCAGGGTTATCTAATTTATATCAATACACCAAAAAAAACTGTTTTCATAAGCCAATCAAAATTTTATACATTAAAAATAAAATGACATCAATTAATAATGAAGCCAATTAACAACGTCAAATAAACAGCCTCGATTTTAAATAATTATTCAAATTTATTTTAAATCGCTAAACTTAGAATAAAAGTATAATACTAAAGGATATCTAAAAAGTCCTTAAATTTGCATTTTCTCTTCCTAATTATTGCAATGGTTCCACAAAAGGGCTTGGTAAATTTAAGTAGTACTATTAGGTACTAGTAGTAATATTAGGTAGTAGGTCCTACTAGTTTAAGCTGCACGGGCTGTCCTAATTCTAAAACTCCCCATTTGCGTGAATAGTGCTTGCAACCAGTCTATACAGACTAGTTTGTGAGCCTGTCATATCAAGTAATGAACTGTAAAAAATGTTGCTTTGGCTATTTATCTCTGGCTGCCATCAGAAACAGCGCACATTGCCAATAATTTGTAAAAAAAAGTCTAATAAAAATGGTACAATTTTATCAGAGAATTTTATAATTAGGATCATTCTACATTATTGTCTAGTCTTATTTTCATTTCAACTAGTGGTTGGGGCCTGGGTTGGTTGATAAAGCTTCAAAAACTCTATTTTTAAAGTTTTAATTTTCTATTTTCTATTTATAGATTTTTTAGTGTATAAATGACATGCCGTCACCTCCGAAAATGATTTGTAGATTTGTTTACAAAAATGTATTATCACATAGGAGAATATGATATGAATATAATGAGAATGAGGCAGCGCATACAAATTATTGTCATGATTGCTGCGCAGCTTTAGTTGACGCATGTAAAATAAATATTCATTGTTCATTGCATATCTTTATATTGGATATCATTAGCCAAATGAAACTTATTTTATCTCAAAATTTGGATGCAATTAAATCTTATCAAATGCAAATTATATTGGGTAAAAGAAAGAGTGACTTTATTTCGAGACAAAAAATTTTTTTAAATATAAAGTCTGTTGATGTGTTACATTTGTTTTACGAAAATTGTTCAAAAAATTTTTTAATTTGTTTATTTTCTCGAAAATTGCTCAAAAAAAATTTTAATTTGTTTATTTTCTAGAAAATAAACAAATTAAAAAATTTTTTGAGCAGTTTTCGTAAAACAAATGTAACACATCAACAGACTTCATATTTAAAAAATAAAAAGTCAATCTTTCTTTTACCCAATATAATTTGCATTTGATAAGATTTTTTTTTTTTAAATATGAATTCAGTTCTTGTACGAAAATTGCTCAAAAAATTTTTTAACTTGTTTAATTTTTAGAAATAGCAGAATTCTGCTATCAATAAACATGAGTTTTAGGACCACTGTTGTTCCCTGTGTACATTAATGATTTAAATTTAGCTACAGACCTATTAAATTGTAGAAAATGTTTCTACAACATGATTGTAAATACACATAAAACTAGTATAGAGCAGTTTAAAAATTAATCAAAACAGGCATTCTTACTTATTACGGATTTTAATATATACAATTTAAAATTTTTTTTTTTAATTAAAACTCAAATACAAAAAAATAAATGATACAAAAACTATTTCACTGAGTGTATCAACTTTTTTTTCATTACCTTAATTATGGTATTACTTCTATGGCGTTTGCAAATTTATTTACGTTATTTCTATGAAGTATACTAATTTATTTATGTTATTTCTATGGTGTATATTAATTTATTTACTTTTTATTTTTAAATCTTAGTTTAAATTTTTAAGTTTTAAACAAATGATAATATTTTGTTTATTTCTTCTTATTCACTTGATCTTACTCTTACCTTTAATTTTAAATCTTTAAATTTTTCTTTAAATGACAACGAATTGTTATCTATTTTACTTTTATATTTTTTGTAATAAATAGTTTGATAACTATAGATATTAAAATATTACGGTTTTTGTAAATACGTGAGAATGGGGCTCGGTGATAAGGCTAAATAAGTCTTCTTCTTGCCCCGCCAAAATTTGTTTTTATTTATATGCTTCGAAACTGCATATATTATAAAACGGCAAAAAATAAACAATAAAAAAGAAGTTACTTTTTAGGTAGTGGTGCAAAATTAAATGCTCTGGAAATCTTACTTGCTGATCAAAAATGTCAACAACATGTTCAAGCTATTAAAACTATTAAATCATTTACACATTGGAAAGACCATAACCTTAAAAACTTTATTTTATACTTGGCAGCTCAATTTTTTTGCCATGTTTAAATCCTGACTGCATGATGATGATATATTGTCTAGTAATCAGCTTTTGCTTGTCAAGCAGTGAAATATATTTAGATAAAGCATCTGTTATTAGTCCGCTGTTTAACTTTTATTAAAAATCATTGTTTGAGTTGCTTCCTTTATATATGAATATTATCAATGTTTATCTACTTGGTCAAGTTAGCAATACTATTAAAATGCTTGTAAGTGTTTTAAATAATTCAAGACTTTGTTATGAAGTTCACCTGAATAATTATAAAAACAAATGATGAAGGGAACACACCGTCATCCACAGCAGATTGTGAAAAAGTATTTGACTTGAAAACAGTTTTTGTTTTTTGCGAAAAACATATCATCTTAAAAAAATTAAAACTTGTAAAGCATTAAGTGTTGGCATTAGTGAACAGAAAGAATTGCAGTTGCTAAATCCTGGCAGATTATTGAAACATGGTATTGTTTACTATTCAAAAAGTTATGGCAAACATTACAGCTACACTTTTCAATTTAGACATTTTAAATTTGGTATCATATTCAATTTTCCTTTAGTTAATATTGTTTCAAAACCATGAAAAGAACTTTTTAAATATACTTATGGTGGCTAAATGTAAATTTTGTGATAAATAAAAACTTTACATTATTCACAAAAACAAGCAGAAACATATTTTTTATTTCGAAATAAATTTTACATTTCGAAAACTATCGTGGTTGTGTGGTTTTTAACTGTTTATATCATATTAAATAAAGGTTTATATCTTGTTAAATAATTGCTCATACTGGTAGAAATTGAACCAAGAATTTAGATTTTTTAGACACTCAAAAGCTTTCTTCAACATTTGTTTCTTTTATAGTACAAGGAATATGAAAAACGTGAGCGTCATACGTCTACCATATCACTTTCAAATATACTTTTTAAGCATTATTCATCCGTTGAATGCCTTGAATTTCAAGTGGTAAGTGCATTAAAACACAACTACAGATGGCACTTACCGTAAATACTATAATTAAACCTCACCATAAAACAGAAAAACGTTATTGAATAATGAGAGTTTTGGTGGCGAAATTCCTTGCACTGATAAAGTGTACAAGCCCTCAATTATATTGAAGGCAATACTGTTGGGAAAAGAAAATATTCCAATGAAGATCTATCTTTAGGTAACTTTTATAATATAAACATGTGAAAATGACAAGTACGATATTATATTAATTTTATTTAAAATTTGCTATTCCGCGTAACTGCAACTTTTGATTGTCCTTATTTTTTTTTTTTATATTCAGAAATTATTGCACCAGTCTTAGAGCGTATAAGCCTAAACAGACCTAAATACAAATCGACTCCTAAATCGAGAGTGCTGAAAAAAAAAATTTTAACAAACTTTCTTGTTTAGAAGGTTTGTTGAAATAAAGTTAAAAAAAAACCTCTTATTGAACAAAGAAAGACCAACAAAATTTTGACTAAATTTTTGCGCTTAATAGAAAATTAATTTATTAATAATAACGTAAGAATAATTTAATTTTTGTAATTTAGCTAAAAAAAGCTCATCCAATTAGAGCAACATTAGCTAGTATTGACCGAATTAAATAAAGGAAATATTTATTGCTAAAGGAAAGGATGGTACCTTTACACACATTAGGTAGGTTAATTTGATCGTGCATTGAAATGTTTGCTTTTGATGCCGATTTTAAATTAAATGACATTCAAAAACGAGACCTATGTCAACCTTCTCTGTATGGTATTTAAATTTGGTTCAATATTTAATCATGCTTTTAATTTATTTTAATAATTTTTAAGGTTACTCAAAACAAAAGAGTGGGAGGAGCGACTCCAAGAAAAACAGTTAAAATTTTTTTGAATGTTATCATGGAATACAGGCATTATTTAGCGAGGATGGAAGAAAAAAAAAAAGTAAGTTTACATTTATTTCTTATTATAAATGCATAAAAGGTGAACATTGAATGCAAGTTTGTAGCTATTGCATCTTATATAAGACTGAAATATTTTTGTTGGCAGTAAATAGCAGAATGTGAAACAGTACATTGTTCATATTCTCCTATTCATTATTTGCAAATATATTTGCGGTTGTTTTTTATTTTAAATTTGTATTTTTATGTATGAATTTCCAAAACTAATAACAAGTATTTTAATATAAATTTTTATTGTAGATGTCTTTTAGTTTGTTGACTTTTGTAAATCAAATTCAAAAGCAAAGTTTCTTTACTTTGCTTTTAAATTTAATTGTTTTTTTTTGATTTTTTAAAACATGCTCTATGATTGACAGACAATTTTGTGATAAATATTATTTCTTTAAATATTATTGTTGGTGACAAAATTAGTTATGATGCAAGCAACATTGAGGGTGCAATTGGCGACATATTAAACAAGCCAAAAAATAATGTATTTGCTAGATTGTATTTATATATTAATATTGTCAAAAATATTACTCTTTTAATTTTTTTGTAATGATTTGTGTCAATACTGGGATTTAATTATTTATGAAGTAACCTTATTATTATCCTAATGAGGATTGCCACTCGTGTTGAATCCCAAAAACACGTGTATATTAAATTTAGGCTTTGTGGGGAAAAAAAAGACTTCATTAATTACTAAGCTTTAAAGATAAAGTTAAAATTCTTAAAAATGCAAGAAAATTGAAAGGAACTGGGCTGTATATCAATGAAGACTACTCGCTTGATACTTCGATTTTGAGGAAGAAATTGTTTGAGGAAATGAAGAAGCACAGAACGAATATTATGTACTCTATAGTTATTTATGACAAACTTATTGATTTTAAAAAAACAAATAAAAACGCTTAGTTTATTTTTGTACTTGCAAACATGTTTTTTGTTTCTGTATATATATATATAGAAACAAAAACATGTATATAAATATATATATATATATATATATATATATATATATATATATATATATATATATTTATATATATTATATATATATATGTTTTTAATTTGTTTATTTGCATAATTTTTTATTTGAATATTTATTTTAAATTTCATGGCTGAAGAAACCGCTTCACAAAACATAGAATCTGAACCTTATCAAGTAACTAAAAATATTAGACAATTATTCAGACGCAGATGCAATGCAAATTTTTCATAGAAATAATGAGATAATGTTAAATAATAGCCTTTATTATAATTCCGATATTTCAACTCTTACTGATGACCTAGGTCTTGGTGAATTTTCAATATTACATTTGAATATTAGGAGTATTCGAAAAAATTTTGAGAAATAAATACAATTTTTATTTAGCACCAAACTTAATTTTCTAATTATTTGCCTTACAGAAACATGGTGTCGGGATAAGGAAGTTGAAAATGACTCTAATTTTCAACTTGAAAATTTTAAGGTTGTCCATTAAGTTAGAGGCTCTGAAAGAACAGGCGGAGAAGTGTGCGTATTTGAGCATAACTCGTTATTTTTTAAATTACGCATGAACCTTTGTTTGGTGACTAATGATTGTGAATCTTTAACGATTGAGTTTATAAATAAAATCCACAAAAATGTAATTCTGAATGTTATATATAGACCACCTTCTGGCAATATAAAAATGTTTCTTAAACAATTTAAAAGTTTAATTACAAACTACACATACGAAATGCACATACTTTGTGGGAGATTTTAATTTTAACGTACTGGAATATGACGCAAATAAAAACGTTAGAAGTTTCTACAATATTGTATATCAAAATAGTTTTTATTCCAACTATTAATAAACTTACTAGAATTACAAAAGATAGCTCCACTTCAATAGATCAAAAAACTACAAATGTTAATATTGCTTATAACAGTTTCAATCAGATATTTCATAACAACTGTAATGAAGCATTTCCAAAAATTATAAAACTTATTAAAAAAAAAATATTTCAAAATCCGTGGATAACACCGGGTATCATAAAATCATCACAAAAAAAAACAACGCCTCTATGAAAAATTTTTAAAAAAAGAACCTTTGAAAATGAGTCGAATTATAAAAACTACAAACGACTTTTTGAATCAATTATAAACTCCTCAAAAAAATCGTACTATACTAACCAGTTAATAAAATTTAAAAACAATTCACAAAAAACATGGCGTTTAATAATGACGTTTAAACATGACGTCATTGGTAAAAAAAGTATAAATTGTAACAGTCTTCCGAAAAAACTAATTATAAATAACTGCGAAATTGTTAATGAATCTTTAATTGCTCAATTATATAATCATGCATTTGTTAATTCAGGCGTAAATTTAGCATCAAAAATTAAACTTAATAAATCTGATTTTAAATCATACCTAACTGCTAATAATACCATAATGGAAAATAACAAATTAACTGAAAAAGAATTATTAAATGCTGCCTCTAATTTAAAACCAAACAAAGGTCTAGGCGTTGATGATGTTTGCAGTAATGTAATAATAAAATCAATTTTTTATTTAAAATCTCCGCTCACGGATATTTTTACTTTGTCTCTTGAACAAGGAATCTTTCCTGATAAACTTAAACTTGCAAGGGTGGTACCAGTCTTTAAATCTGGAGATGATACCAGCATTTTCAATTACAGAACAATCTCAATACTGCCATGCCTTTCAAAACTATTAGAATACATTATGTATCATAGACTATTTACCTTTCTAGAAAATAACAATATTCTTTATAACAAACAATTTGGATTTAAAAAAAATCACTCCACAGATCAAGCAATTATTCATCTTGTTCAAAATATTTTTCACGCATTTGATGATTTGATACGCTAGGTGTATTTATTGATCTTAGCAAAGCTTTTGACACTGTTGATCATTATATTCTATTAAATAAACTAGAAAATTACGGGATTAAGCACTCAAATTTTAAATGGTTTCAAAGCTATTTGTCAAATAGGAAACAATACATTTCATTTAGCTGCGGAAAAACTGATAATATGAATATAAAATGTGGTGTTTCACAAGGGTCAATTATAGGGCCACTCTTATTTTTAATTTATATTAATGATTTAAGCAAATCTTGTAAGTTACTAGACACTATTTTGTTTGCGGATGATACAAATTTGTTTCACGCTTGTCACGATATTAAAATGTTGTTTAATTCAGTTAACATGGAAATATAACAATTTTAACATTTAAAGTTGTTATATTTCTCCTTTGTTCATAGTTATCTGAATTACGCAAACATTGCTTGGTGTAGCACAAATCAAAACAAAATTAAAAATTTTTTTAATAAACAAAAACATGCAATGAGAATAATATCTAATGTAGGCCGTTTTACTCACTCCAAAGAACTATTTATAAAGCTGAATATACTCAATGTCTACCAAATAAATATTTTTCATCTTTTAATTTTCATGTATAAAGTTAATAAAAGAACAACACTAAACATTTTTAATTCGTTATTCAAAATAAATAAACATAGATACTTAACCAGATACTCAAACAACACCTATATTCAGCCCAAAAATTTTTATGCCACAATTGAGTTTTCATTATCCATTAGAGGACCAAAAGTATGGAATAAAATCCTATCTAATAAACTTAAAACTCTTGAAACTCTTGACGAATTTAAAGTAAAATTGAAGCAAATGCTCCAAGTTAGTGATGGAGTGCTTGACTTTTTCGGGTAACACAGATAAGTTTTTTCGATTTAGTTTAAAGTTTATCTTTGTCAACCCTTTTATGGTTTTGGTTAAAGCATGCTTAAATACATATAAATATATATATATATATATTTTTTAATTGGAAAGGTTCAATTTCTTCTCAATTCTGTGTTTTATTAATAATTTTAGTATTTAATCTTAATTAATTAAAAAAAAAAAATCTTTATGACCCTGTAACTTTTTGTTTTTGTTTTACCTTTTTAAAAGTAAAATCTTATTTTATATATATTGGTAACATTTATATACTCTATACGAAATTATTTATTTTTTACGGAATCAATCGGGGCTTGGCGATAAGACAAATTGTGTCTTCTTCTTGCCCCGGCCATCTGTATATTGGAAATATTGGTTGTATTTATATTTTTATACTGCAAAAAATGGTGAGAAAAAAAAAAAAAAAATTTCTTATATCAAGACTCCGTTTTTTATAGTTGCTAGAATTTAAATGCTGAATCAACGGACAAAATTTAGACGTCCGTAAGACATCCAATAGCGTCTATTGTGGACCTCTGAACGGACTGTTTTGGACGTTCTTGAACGTACTTTGTAGGTCCGAAATGTGCGGACAAAAGTCGTTGCATTTTGTACGTCCAATCGACGTCCACGGACGTCCTTGGACATTAAATAATGTTGGTTATGATTCTGACTATTCGAAAATTGAACGCGAAAACATTAAAACAGAATATAAAGCGACATACACTACCAAACTTGTTCTATAAAATGCAGAGCTAAAATTTTTAATTACAAAACTTAAAACTATTCTAAGAATTTTCTTTTTTCTGTTTAACATGCTATAAATATTACCTTTACAATGTACGTATGCGTATAGATAACATAAAATAAAGTATAAAAGTAGATACTGGACATACAACAAAAGTAATTAAGTAAATAGGAGCTCAAAGAAGAAAAGGATAACATTATGTTATCACAATCTTTTCATAGAACCCGTTTGTACAAGTTTAAATAATATATTGTAATGGTAAAAAAGCTCGCATAAAAAATAATAATAATAACTTACTCCGTTAAAATAGTCAAGACAAAAACAAATTAATTAGAAAAGGAAAAAAGAAAAAAAAATTTTATGATCAAATTTTAAAAAATTCTTTTTTTGTTTGAAACTTAAATGAATTCAAGGATTTCGCCATAAATTTATATTCCTTTTAACAGTCATTTCGTAATTTAGGTCCTCTATAAGATATACAAAACGCTTATTACATTTCCGAGGCAACTTATAGTTGTTGTTTCTTTTTGATCATAGATTATACTTTTCATTTTATACTTGCCTTCTTTTTAATTATTGTATAATTTAAATAAAGTTCGCGCCATTAGGAGGAACGTTTAATTCTTGTGTTTTTTTATGGAATAGAGTATAATTCGTTTTCTCAAGATTAATTATTAATCATTATTAAATTGAAAACCGTAGTGTAAAAATTACACGGAAAGTAATCACATAAGAGATTACTTTATAACAGTTGAAGTTTACTTTTATCTTTTTTATCAATATTGTTCTTAAAAGAGTTAATCGTTTTAACATTAACAGTTTCATAATCTAAATTGTTCCAATTGTAATAATTGATTTATGATTCGATTTATGAAAAAGTTATGCGTTACATTTTGGAGAGTATTCCCTTAAGAATCTAAAAGTGTGATTTCTGCTTTTTTTTCCGTCTAATACTCTGTTGGTTATAAAATTTATTGGTTTTTGTAATGAAATTTGGTCGTATATACTATTCTATACATTTGTATGAGGTCTCCGCGAGTTCTTCTTTTCTCTAACGATTCCAGGTTAAAAACTTTAAGGTGGCTACCCACTATTAAAAATCTAAATAAAAAAATTTTCTTTCTATTTTTTGGAAGTTTTAACCTTTATAAACAATATAACAATGGAAGAAAAATTTATAAATTTGCCCTAATTTTGTTCCTCAAAAAGGGGTAAAACATCTAAAAGTTCCTTAGCAACGGCCTTAGTGACAGTTGGAGCTTTTTTTCTCCAGAACTAATATGCACTTTTTCTCCATATTTTTCCTGTACCTTAACCAAGTTCTTATCTTACACTGATTAGTTATTTCCGAGCTAAATGACATTGGTCAAAAGTACTAAAATCAGACCATATTTGAATTTGTAGCATTTTATTTTTAAATTTTTTTTTCCAATGCGTTTTTCTCTATAAAGATTTTCTACCTTCTAACAAAAATATCTTTGGTTTTATTCAATATTTTTCTTTGAAATCTTTTACAGAGATAAAACTTAGTTAGATGAATGTGCTGAGTTAAAAATATATTTACTATGGTATCCCATTCAAATTAAAATTTGGGTCAATGGTCATTTTTTAGGGATTTATACTAAATTGTAAATTTCAGAGAATTAAATAAAAATATCAGTTTGATTTTTGACTCAGCACACAGTTCATATAAGAAGCAAGGTTTTTGAAAAGTTTCACTTAATTTGGAAAACTCTGCAACTAGTTATCCTTGTTAGAAAATATGCTATTTTTGAGTTAATTATGCGCATAATTAATGACGTAATATTAAAATTATAAATTTTTTGTGTTTTTTTGTCTTATTTGATTCCAATGCAATTGGAATGTTTAAATATGGGGGGATAAAAGGGTTCATTTAAAGATTTTATTTAAGTAGTGGGTAGCCACCTTAAGTCTGTTTTCATATTTCATTTTTTTTAAAGATGAGACCATTTTTGTTGCTCTTTTTTGAACTTTTTCCAAATGGTCTATATCTTGTTTTTGTGAAGGGTTCCAAACCTATATAGCATAGTCTAAAGGTGGTCTTACAAGTGATGTGTATAATAGTTTCATGGTGCAGACATCCAAATTTCTAAAAGCTCCAAAAACCATCCCCAAAATTTGGTTTGCATTATTTGCTGCTTTTTATGACTTAATTGCGCCATTTTAGTTTATTTGTAATAATAATACCGAAATCACTTTCTACTTCGGTTTCTTGTAATGTTCATTATTATTAGTCATATTTATAATGAAATATTTGAATTTTTTATTTTTTATTCTAAAGTGCACAACTTTACTATTTTTTCATTGAAACACTTACATTATAGGTCTGCCCATTGTTGCATAGATATAATATTATCTTGAAGCTTTGATCTTTTGGATTCTTTGTTTATTAAAGCAACCAATTTACTACCATCGGCATATAGTTTTCATGGAAATTTCAGTGTGTCCTGTAAGTCATTAATATATATAACAAATATAATAGTCCTCAAAACTGAACCTTGAGGAAGACCGCTTAAGACTTCTCTCCACTCAGATTTATGCTGTCCCAAATTCACTCTTTGTCTTCTATTAGATAAGAAACTGTGAAGCCATTTAACTATTTTTTTTTGAGAACCCATAATTTTTATCTTGTGAATTAATTTCAAGTGTGAAACTGTATCAAAGGCCTTTGCTAAGTCAAAATATATAACATCTACTGAAGTCTTATTGTTTAGATGGTTCATTACTTCATCGATTGTTTCAAGTAAGTTGGTTATACATGATTTAGAAGGTACAAAACTATGTTGATTTTTATTAATTAGATTGTTTTGTAGTAGATGCTACATCATTTTATCTCGAATTATTCTCTCAAACGTTCTACAAACAACTGACATAATAGATATTGGCCGATAATTTGCGTTTAAATTTTCTATGTGTTTTGCTATTATTACAGGTGAGAAGTCTTCATTATTTAGGTCGCATGTTATAGATGATCTTCGTTTAAATATAGTAAAACAGGATTTTTTCATGGAATAACACAGAATGAAATTGTAATCCCAGAGTATTTGATATTTTATTCTCATCCTCGTGCAATTGTCAAGTCTGATCTCTTAATAATTTAATTTCTTGTTTAACTGATTTTTTTTTTATTAACATAAGAATAGAAAAGTTAGGATTTGTTTTTGACTTTTTTGCTACATTAGATTCGTATTCATAAACTGCAGTATCGATTAGTTCTTTACACTTTTTACGTTGTAATACACATTGTTTTTTTAAAATGTTAGACTTATTGGATGATAAATATTTGAACCACAGTCTTTTTTTAAATTAATTTCTTTCTTTAATTCTTTAGTGAACCATAATGGACCAATCTTTGACTGAACATTTATTGATGGCACAAGTTTTGAAACTGACTCATTATAAATTTTTATAAACAATTTATAACATTCATCAGAGTTTCTATTTATAAATAATGTCTGCTAATCAACTTCATTATAAAACCGTGACATTTTTTCAAAATTTGTTTTACTGTATAAAATTTTTCTATTAGCTACATTTAGATGGACCAATATACACTATAAATTCATATGTTAACATATCATGACCTTTATTTGAATTGCCCAATAAAGGCTCGTTTTTTTTTTTAAGAATTCTATTGTTTTTATCAGTGATAATTAAGTCTAAAATAATTTACTTTATCTCGTTTATTTGAAAAGTTGGTTTAAAGACCATATGAAAAAGATAACGATTATTTAACGTTGTAACAAAACTGTTTTCATATGTATTTTCCGACAAATGTTCACTAAATCCATATTTGTTCCATATTGTTTTAGGCAAGTTAAAGTCTTCATTAATTAGAAGACAATCTACTTCTTTTCGACTCACTAATTTTTTTGCTTCATAAATGACATCATTTAGCTGGTTATTAAGTTCTGCTATTGCATTTGTGGTCTATATATTGCACCCTAGTAAAAATGTTTCATTTGCTACTTTTATTTTGCACCAAATATGCTCAATAGATACTCTTTTAAATATGACATTAGAAATTTCAGAAGATTCAATGGTTCTTTTAATAAATATACTAACACCACCTCCTCTTCTAACGTCAGTTCGGTCTCTTCTATATATTGCGTACCCAGGTAAATCTAAATATGTACTAGATCGAAACCAAGTTTCGCATTCCATTATCACGTCAATATTTTGTGTAATAACTTCACTAGTAAATATAGAGAATTTGATTGAGTTGTTAATAGATGTTGCGTTTGTATACCAGCATTTTAATTTGCTTAATTGATTTTTATTGTTTGAAGATTCCAAATCATTGTTTTTTGTATTATTATATTTATTTTTATTATTATTGTTGTTACTGATGTGGTTCCTAATACAGTCGTCCCCCGGTTAACGAACCCCCCTGTTAGCGAACTTTTGGTTAACGAACCGCAAGTTTGCCCAAAATCCTCCCCCGGTTAACGAACCGGAACTCGGTTAACGAACCAATTTTCTTGTTGAATTTTCTTTCAAGTTCAATTTTCAATTTTTTGGTAAAAAATTTGACAAGGATTTTTCATGTTCAATTTTCAATTTTTTCGTAAAATTTTGACAAGCATTTTTCAAGTTCAATTCTCAATTTTTTGGTAAAAATTTGACAAGCAATTTTCTTGTTGAATTTTCATTTTTTGATAAGCAATGTTCATGTTCAATTTTTAGTTTTTTCTAAAACTTTGACAAGCAATTTTCATGCACAATTTCAATTTGTTTCAATTTTTAAAAGTGCATAAATCTCAGGTTTCAATCATTTCACCTTTGCCTATTTTATTTATCAAGTTGGACAATTTTTTGAATTTTTTCCCCCATTATTTCGGCAAAATCCACCAATTAAAAATATTTTAATGGCGGCCTATGGGAAAACGCGTTTCGGTTAACGAACTTTTCGGATAACGAACTAGTTCGTACTCCGAATTAAGTTCGTTAACCGGGGGACGACTGTAGTTTTTAATTTTTTTTTTAAACTTTTTGAATTTTGGTTAGTTATTTGTATTAATTTTAATTCGGATAATTTTCTCATCTTTGATGATGAATCGAAAGGGCTGACTTTCGGTTTGATTATTATTAAGTGAGAGTTTGTTTGCCCGAAAACTTTATTTAATTCCATATTCATACCCGACATAATAAAGACATTAATATTCTGGATTGCACATTATGAACATATTTCTTTCTTTCTGTGAGATAACTTTAATCCAGGAATAGATTTTATTATTTATGCCATAATGCTTAATTTTTTCTAAGAGAATGCAATGGTCAACTGTGTTGAATGCTTTAGATAGATCTATAAATACTCCCAAAGTAAACTTGTTATTGTCAAAACCATCAGTTATTTGGTTGACAATTTCAATAATTGCATGCTCAATTCAAACAATATATTGGTTCATGTCACCAACTTCACCAATAATATATAGGCTTTTATTTTCTTTATTAATCTTTATAATAGTTTTTTTAATAAAATTTTCGATTAGTTTAATTTTACCATTTGGCAGACGGTAAAAGTATAGAAAAGTTGAACGAATTTTTAAGCATTTAATTAATAAGTAAATTACGCATTCGATGTCATTGCTATTACGGAGACGAGATAGAATACAGAAAGTTGTGCTAAGTCTTAGCACAACAAGAATTTTTAGGCATTTAATTAATAAGTAAATTACGCATTCGATGTCATTGCTATTACGGAGACGAGACAGGATACAGAAAGTTGTGCTAAGACTTAGCACAACTTAAAAATTCGTTCAACTTTTCTATACTTTGCTGCATGATTCTAATGTTTACATCTAATACAGAAAATTAATTATGATCTTATTTTACTTTAAAGTCAAATGACCTATTTAATAGTTTTTTTAATAAAATTCCCTGTTTTGAAAATAAACAAACCAATTTATAAAAAGAATTTCAATATTTTAAATCTAAAGATATAAATATTAATCAAAGACTTTAAATTTTTAGCGTCATTGGAATTCTTATTTTTAAATTCATTAATAACGGGCTTTTTTGTCTACCACTTTTGCGAAGTATCAGTTTTGCCTTTGAATTTTTGCTTTAGCAAAAATTCAAAAGGCAAAACAGATACTTCGCAATATTGCTAACTTTGTGACAAAAAGCTCTATCCAAGATTATTTTTTGTTCTCAAAGTCATGTAGTTTGAGTATAATTGTTTGTGCACGCTTATTGTTAGCAAACCCATCTCTATACGCACGTTCAATTTTAATATCCTGTTCCATCCTGAGGTTCTCATTCAAAAGTTTTTGACTTTTTTTTTTGGTGAGTTTCCACTCTTTTTCGTTACAAATTTCTTGAAGACCGCCAATTTGTAATTTACTCCGTCGATTCCTATCCTCTATGTCAACACTTTTTAACTTCAACTCGCTATTATCTGACGAAATTTTTCCCTATATTTTTTAATATTAAATCACTCATCTCTTACTTATATTATCTTTTCTTCGTGCGTCTTTATATTTTCAACACACAGGTCACCAAAAAAATTCATACCAGTTTTTATTTCTTTACTTAAGCCGTAAGTGTTTTGTTGCAAAGCTTTAATATTTAGATTAAAGCTTTTTACTGTTTCTTTGAAAAATGACATCATCGTTTTTTTTGAACATTGAGAAGTTCTCTAATCATTACAATGGTGACATATTTAACTAATTTATCCATTTTATTTGATTTAACGTTTTAATATATTATTAATAATATAAATTTGTTGGTTTACAGTTTCTTAAATTTATTCAGGCAAGCAAAACACGTCCAATCGCTTTATAGTTTTGAGCATACATTTTAAACGAATCGCCAACCAAATATATTGCTGCAAAAATACGTTAAAGAAACTATTGGAAAAAACTTTCTCTAAATTTAGACTGTAAAACTATGTGGAGTAGTTTTTTAGAATATACTTGAAAGATTTTTAAAAACGCATATTAAAAAAAATGGGCTTACTTTTTCAGGGGTAAACAGATTCTAACTGTTGACCAGCTTTGCACCCCTTCTTTATCTATTAGGCTGGCGTAGATATATTTATACATTGTTTCCAATTAAGGATGTTGAATGCTAGATCTTCTTGACTCAATGCATGTGTTTTTCTTGTGTCTTTGTTTTTATGACTAGGTAACTCATTCTATTATTTCGCAATGAAGGTACAGCTCTAAAACTCAGTTTTATAGTTTAGAGGCCGGCTGGTAGTCAGGTTTCCTGAGTTCTGTAATAGCTCTCAGAGAGGGTGATTCCATCAACAGCTATAAAGTGTTAGAGTACTATCAGTGCCACATTACACATGGATGGTGTCCCTGTTCGTACTTTTGGTGTGCATTTTTGAGGCCACATTTGGAGCCCTTTGTTACAGCTTAGGGTTTATTAATAGCAATAAAGTATATTGCTTGGACTATTAAATAGTGTACTGAGAACTATCTGTGCTCTAACTAAAGTTTTTTAACAATTCTAAAATTGACTAAAGTACTAAAAACTATAAAACACAAAAACCATCGTCAAAACCAAGTTCTATAAATCTATCACTCACCATTGTTCGTGGTCTTTGAAGTAATTTTTATTCTGTTGAGTCTTACCTCTTCCAAAGTTCACCAGACCTATTTTCTCTTTGTGAGAATAGTTTAAGTTCAGCTGTTTCATCTTGGGATCTTAGTATTGATGGTTATTTTCCTTTGATTTGTAAAGACTACAATAGTCACATGCTTAGCCTGGGCATTTACAATCGTAAGAATTCACCAATGTATTTATATGCTTTTGTTTAGCACCACTTCACTCTTTCACCTTATTCTTTGTTCTATAATGCTTTGTTCTATTATTCCTTCATCTTAATACTGCACACTTTTCAATTGATAAATTAGGGGTTTGTTAACTTTTATTAAAAAGTTAACAAACCCCTAATTTATTATCTTAAATCTAATAACTTACTTTCTGATCATCAGTATGGTTTTCAATCTTCTGCTTATTTGTTAACGGTAATAACCGATATGTTTTATCGTGCATTAGATAGATGTGGTGAGGTTAGGGAATTGCTATTAAAATTTCTAAAGCCTATGATAAAGTTTGGCATGCTAGTCTTCTCCATAAGCTTTCTTCTTACGGTGTATCAGGTAACATCATTAAGATTATTGAATTCTTCTATTTCAATTGTAGTATAAAAGTTCTCCTCGATGGACAGCACTCTTCTTCGTATCCTGTAACTTCAGGGGTTACTCAAGATTCGATCCTTGGCCCTTTACTTTTTTTAATTTACATTAACATTATCTCCCAGAAATTCTCACACCTAAAGTGGCATTGTTCTCTGATGATACTACCATTTATTTTTATCTTGAAAAAAAGCCAACATTTAAAAATGCTTGGAGAGAGCATTTGAGCTTGAAAAGGATCAATTCTACTACAGCATGGGGCTCTCGGTGCAAACTTTAATTCAACTTTTTTCAGCTAATTGTTATTGCAATAATTAAGATCTTCCTAATGTATGGTAACGTATTCGATGAGTCATCTATCCTTCGTCTTCTAGGATTAACTCTTACTTCCGATCTTTCTTAGAAACCATATATCAAATCCATTGCAATATTAGCATCTGCTAAAGTTACAACTCTTTATCGTTCTTGCCACTTTCTTAATCGGGATTCTATTCTTTATCTCTACAGATCTCAAATCCATCATTGTATGGAACACTGCTACCATATCTGGGGCAGATATGCCCCATTTTTTATTTTAGACAAGCTGCAAAAATACATTCTAAACATAGTTGGACCTGCTCTTGCAGTGAAAATTCAACCACTATCACGTCGTAAAATTGTTTCTCTTTCTCTTTAGAGCTAGTGTCTCTGTGCCAAAGTTGCTTCTCTTTCTCTCAAAAGCAGTGTCTCTGTTCCATTTACAAAAACTCATTCTCGCGTTACTCGTCATTCAGTTAAATCTCATCTTTTTACTGTGACTGTTTGTAAGGGGGTATAATATTTTTGTGCAGAAAAATCGATTGAATTACAATGTTTATTTACAAAATGTTTTACATAAATAATTATTATATACAAATTTTTTATATTTATATTTTGTATGACAGTGCATTGTCGCGCATAATCCGAGCGGGCACAGAACCCTCTAAAAAATGAAGCGTTGATTTGATGTTGATCAATGTTGATTTTGCGTTGACATTAGCGATCAACGGCGATCTATAAATGGATGTTGTAGCAACAGCTATGTTGTCAACAGCAAATCAAAGTTTATTTACAAACACTGAGCGTTAGTTGATTTACTGTTGACAAAAAACGAATTTATTGATCCGTTTACTAACAGTAATTTGCTGAGCAAACAGCAAGTTTTAACCCATCGCTTGTAAAATTCAACAGACTGTGAGTTCCAAGAAGAAAACTTTTCCTTTGTGCAATATAAATTAGTTATCCAAATTTCGTCGAACAATTCATTGTCATCGAATGTGATTTCTATTGATTTTTCAAAAAAGTTAAAGTTTCAATAATTTCAATCCATTCAAGTTTACAGTTAAGTAAAAACCATTTAAAAACTTCAACCTGAATAAAGTGACGCGTTCAATTATCTATATACTCTAGATAGACACTGTAAAAATGTCTACTTCTTTCAGAAATTGGTTTTTCAAATGATGACTATTTTCTTCGGTAACTTGCAAATACCATAAAAGGTAGAAGTTTTTCTTCTTTTCTAGATTTTATCTTGTTTTTCAAATCCTTTAATACTACGGCAACTTCAGCAGCATAAATATCATCTTTCTCAATTTTTTTACCGTGTTATAAAAAACATTGGCTTAACTGTGAACAAAAAACAATACTATTTCACCCATTTCGTTATTAAAAAAGTCAAATAAAAGTTTCGGACAATTTTCTAAGCTTAAAAAGTTTGATTTTAGTGGCTGATATAGCTTAAGCAATCTTTCCCTGGCTGGAAGTAAGGCAAACCAACGAACTTTTGAGAATCCTGGCAATTTTTGATGTTCCACACCGGCCTCATTGGAGAAATTTTCTAAACTAGAAACTCGGGTTTCATATAGATAAAAAAAATTCAAAGACTATTGTGTAAATACTGCCCATTTATTTGTTGCTTTATATCCGTGGTATTACATGCCAACATCTGTATATAAAATGTTGATTCCATGGAGCAGAAATAGTAAAATATGCCCTTTTACCGATTGGACAACTTTCTGAAGATCCCCAAGAGTCACGCAACAAGGACATTAAAAACTTCAGATTACATCATTCAAGAAAATGCTTAAGATTATCGAATATGAGAGACATTTTTAATAGGCTCTTATTAACATCAGATTCACTTCTTTCGAACATCAGGAAATTACCCCAGAGACCAGCAAAATCTCTACATCAAGAAGCTATACAACTGTTAAAACAACCTGGAGTCACCAAACAAGAGACAAGGAAAGATTCCGATTTAGATACAAGTTAGTTCAACATCAGATTTCGAATTCAATGATTCGAACATTGATAAATATGACATACGTGATTTTTGCTACTAGGATTAAATAAACAATTTTTTTACATATTTGTGACTTATTCTTTTACCAATTTAAAAAAAATAATAAAATTTATATTACACTTTTCTGTTTCTTTATTAATAGCGTAAATTTGGAAATAATTTTACAATATTTTTGCTCTAATTTAACTCCTGAATCATTAGCAATGACCTCGAAAACCAAATTACATGAGATTTCATATTTTCAACGTATGAACAGTTTTGGCCGCCATATTGGAGCCGCCATTTTGAACTTTTTAAATCTGGCTTCAGATTCGTAATAAGCGACCTTGAAAACCCTCATGTAGGTAATTTGGGAATTTTGGCCACAAAATCGGGATTTCGTCCCACTGTGCAACAGTCCGTAAAAGCTTGCGCTATTTTAAAAATCAACCAATAAAAAGTTTTTATGAATTGATTTTAAATCTAACGCGCGTTTTTACGGACCATTAGTAACGTTTTTCGTAATGCCAAACTTTTTATAAAGTACGTTTTTATAGAGTTGTTTAAGTTCTTTAATCCCTTCGGGCATTTGTTTTTGAAAGTTACGTTCTAAATGTCTTTGAACGTTTTTTAAACGTCTTTTAAACGTTCTTTACGTAAGAATGTTTAGAAGACGTTTAAAACACGTTTAAAATATATTTAGAACGTAACTTTTAAAAAAAAATGCCGGTGTCATGAAATAAATTAACCCCCATAATAAATTAACTTTAAAATTTCGTTTTGAGGACCTTTTTTTTTTAGAAGCTAGTCGGTACTTTTTGAGGATTCATCCCCCCTCCCCCTTCCATTTTATTCGTACAATCGCCTCTGATTACACTAAAACAGTAATATTACTTTTATAATGCAGTTAGCTACTAGAGTGTTATTACTTTTGTAGTCGTAAGTTTATTATTATATATTTTATAACTTTCACTAATAAATTTAAGTTGATTCGCCCCTTGAAAATAAAATACACGGTTTTGCATAAACTAAAATTTTGAAGACCAGATATCTTTCCGGATTTTTCATTTCGCGATCGCTTAATCCAACCCTTGTCTTGAGAGAAAATTTTTGCTTTTATTTCTTAAACTAGAGCTAATATGTCATTTTTAATGTCAGTTTTGAATTCAGCAAAATACATTAGAAATACTTTAATTTTGGTTCCGAAACAAAATCACGATGGGCAGTGTAATCAACGTTAATTTATTAACTATAAACCAAGGTTGAAGAAACGTGGAAAATTCCGACGTTAAACTTTCTACATCACTAAAACGTTGAAGCGACGTCGTATTGTTCAACGTTACTTTATCAACGGTAAATCGACGTTGCAAGTTCATCAAAAAACGTACTGATAGCTTTAATTTAACTTAATTATAAGACATTTGCACATGTAAAATTAAAAAAAAAAAAGTATAAACATAAAACTTTTAAGTATTTATATCTAAAGTTTCTTTTTATATATACCCACCGGTAAAAAAGTTTGTTAGAATGACTAAGTTGTTTGAGTTTTTTTTTTTTTTTTCAGTCTGTTTGATTAGTACAATTAAAAAAGACAGATTATTTATAGTAACATAGTAATAAAAATTATTGTTTTGTCGTCATAAGTGAAACGTTTGCTTTATTTTTTTGACGTACTAATTAAAACTAATTTACAAGCTCCATGGAGATAATAGCTTAAGATATTTATAAAAATGTCTCTATTGCTTGTTTTAAAAACTAGCCTGCAAGTTCATTCACAACTCTTTGTTGAATTACAAATTATAGGTGACACTTAAAAACAAATGCTTTAAAATTTTTCTAAAATTCATTGATATAAATAACGAAAAAACAAAAAAGTTTCTAAAATAAGCTACGACAACCAAAGTAACAAAACTCTAGACTAGAAAAATTTTTACATTTTGCAAGTGGGTTGGGCAAAACGAGAGGGTTGAAAAGCAGCAGTTATTCGTTAACTGTTAAGATTTAAACATGATAAAAATATGAAAGCTATCATTCAAACATGTTCAGACTCTCAAAAATTAAATCTCATTAAATTCTCAAAAAAGTAACACATCCATATAAACTACACGTACATGCATACACCCATATAACACAAAAAGAAATAACAACAAAAATTTTTTTATTTTGTGTGTGTGTGTTTTATAATTAAAAAAAAACACCGCTCTACCCTAACCTATATATTATTAAACTGGTAACTACTACTAAATTAAAAATTAAACAAAAAAATACTATGGATCGCATAAATCACACCAAAAATATCCTGAAACTATTTAGCAACATTTTTGATGAGCTGGCTAATTAGGAAAATGCCAATATAGAGCAAATTTAAATATGCCATTTGTATCAGCTTTTGTTGTTCAAAGTTCCTTTTCCTAATCACAGCTAAAATTGCATTTCATCCCATTTTGGATGATTGATCTTTTTTATATAATTTCTTATCATCTTTGTTTACATTAAACACAATAATTAAATAAAAATAAAAATTTCTTTGAATTTATTATTAGAAAAATTTAGATTAAGAATAAAATCATCAAACTGTAAACAGCATTACGAAATGGTAGTATTATAGTCAACTATATAAATAACTTGTTGTCCCGATATGTTGTCCCGATATGCCGCGTAAAAGTCTTTTTAATGAAATTAATACTATTCAAAAAGTTTAATTCCTTTTTTAAAACCAGATTCTAAAAGAAGATAAAAAATTCCGTCTGAAAAAAAAAAATTAATGTATTTTGGTATTTTTAAAATTAAATTTTCTTTTTAATACAATGAAGCACAATAAAATGTTTTATTAAAAAATAGTTTTGAAAAATTATTTTTTTTAGCTGAGATATAATGCTTCATGCATAACTGTCCCGTTATGTCCCCACTGTCCCGATATGCCCCGCTCTACTATACGTTACTTTTTCATGTCACTTTCATAAAGTTTTCAATGTGCTTTGTACTACCAGTACACATAGGACTGTTTTTGATTCAGAGTAACTTGACTGATAACAGTATGAAGATTTTCTCTTGGATTTTAAACAGTACAGAGGTTCGGATTTTTTATTTAAAAAAGACATCTAATAATTCTGCAACACACACAATAATTCTCAACCTATGCATTCATCCTTAAAACTAATTGGTTTATAAGTAAATTTACAGAGAAAGCTATGTGTTGGTACTCTTTTTTGGTTTAATACTTGACAAGAAAACATCGTTGAGTAAAAATAACAGAAGAGCAGCCTAACAATAACCTTTTTTAACATGATGATATTAATATTTTTTCGTTAATACCTTCAACAAATCATTTGGTCAAATAACACAATTAACAGCGATTATAATACACTATGTGTATTATAATAGGTGCATAATTATGTAAATATTATAAATCATATGCTTTAAATTTGAAACAGGAATTTAACTCTTAGATAAACTCTTCAGAAAGTATAAAAAATTAAAGAGCTTCAACTGTAAAGTAAACAACTCCAGATTTTTGTATGCTTCAAATCTAAATTAAATGATTGACATTAAATAGTTAAAAAAAAAAAAAATTCCGTTTTTTTTTCTAAAATTAAAAAGAGATTCAATTTGCTCACAAAATATACAAATTAATAAAATGATCAGGAAATAATCATAATAAAATATAATAAATATCAGTAAATAAGAATAATAAAAATCAGTAAATAAGAAAAAACTATAACTAATATTACATTAACACATTAAACATAATATTATTTAAAAAGTATTCCCAAAATATAAGCATAGATATTATAAATATAGCTTCACTGGTTTAAACAAAACAACTAGGTTTTGTCGGTTTAAACAAATCAACTTGTTCACAGATTTCAAAACCAAGCAGCCTCTTCACCGGGCTTTAGTATTTCATTTAATAATGCTATTATTTCTTTCTTTTTTGCCTGCCTTTCTTCAAGTCTTGGATAAAAAGTATCGTCTTCAGTAGCTTGACGAATCTTGTCATATAAACCAACCATCAAAATTTTTTTGTTAACGTTGTTAAAATAATAATTGTCATTATTTTCAAATTCATCTTTACGCCCTATTTGAATAGGGTGTTGATTTAAAGTAACTGTTGCCGGCTTATGCTTTTTTTGAGAGAAAAAAAAATCTTTTTCAAAAATCTTCCTGAAGTCATCCATAGTTTTTCCAACTTCATTCTATTTGTAAAGAAAATGAAAAAAACTAATTGCATTTATTTATAATGAAAACATTCTTAATAAAAATATATACGTTTAGCGATATTTTAGAACAGAGGCGAAAAAAACTATGGAAATATACACCTTAGGAATTACATTAACTGGGTCAATAAAATTTTAGTACTTACAAGATACTTCTATGTTCTTGTTAAAAGGAATAAAAAATCTTATTTGTTGATTACATATTATAAGAATATTAATCTATAACATGAATTTCAGAATTGGACCATCCTTTATGTCCCATTTAAAAGTTGTAATGTCAAAAGAGTGAAATTTTTAGATTTTTAAAATCAAATAAAAGTATTCATTTTTCAATTATACATAAAATGCGTTTAATTATATGAATATAAAGTTTATATTTTATTTTGAAAAACATTTTGCATTACTATAAAAACAGCGACAACAAAAAAAAATGTGTTTCTATTTGAAAGAAAAAACAAAAACATTCAATAAACATGTCAAAAACTGTACCTGATTTAGAGGTGCTAGATTTACAGCTAAAAATAAAAAAATAAAAAAAGATTTAAAACCTTTAAAATAAAAAAAGAATTTAAATTTTGACGTTTGGAAAAAACTTCCCTATATTTATCTAATACTAGACTGGGGTACCTTATTATCTTAAGTTATTCCAGTGACGTCAAGCATACGTTTAAAATAAAAAATTATCTTTTCTAAAATAATTATTATAAAGCCTTGAATTAAGCCGATATTCAATCAGGCATAATCATTTTTTTTTTACTTAAATAACGAGTGTCTTTATTTTACTATAAAACAGTTTAAAACTTATATAGTTTCTGGTTTTCAAAAAAGAAGGCACGCGAGTCTTATACACTATTAGGTATATATTAGGTAACCACAGGAAAATATGTTCTTGGTAACCTTTATAGATTATGAGCAATGACTCATCAAATTTACATTTATACTTTCATTTTTGATAAAATAATAATCACATTTTCCGTTCAAAAACTAATTTGAATTTTTTTTGCAAGTGTCAAAATCTTTCCAAAATAATATTAAAAAAAAGAGAAAGAAAGAGAAAGACAGAAAGAATAGCACAGAGAATTGCTTTTTTTCATTAACACACAAGAATTGAAATTAAACGCCAACCTGATATAGTAACAAATATAACAAATGCAACGATGTAAGAAACCATTCTGTCAACGAATTCTTTTTAGAAATTTACCTTTATTCAGATCTAATAGTAAATGTTTTTAATATACTGATCTAAAAAATAACAATAAAAAAGTATATCACAAATTAAAAAAAAAGCAACCGAGTTTCTTTATCTTCATAATTTAATTTTCAAACACTGATAAACTTTTTTTTTTTTTTTTTTCACTAACTATCTTCATTATCAATTTAACTGATACCTAAATATTATTTAAACTAAAATTTATAACAAATTTTTTGTTTGTTTTTGGCTTAACTAATACCTAACTATTTTCTAGCAATATGCAGAATTATTTTTCTTGATTTAAATGTATTTTTTTATCTATCTATAGTTAGCGTGGTTTTGAGTTGCAAATGACAAAGATTTTAATTTCCCACCTTGAATTTTATCCCTACTCTCATCTCCTTATATGAGAAGTAAAAGACGCCATCACCTAAAAAATGTGCCCCAAAGATCAAAGCATTTTTTAAATAAAACAAAAATAATAAATATAATTATATTAATACTCTTTTTCATCTATATTTACTTATTGAATGTATAAAAATTCACATTTTTAACGAACCAAAGCTTACACTAAAAAAACAACTAAAATTTAAGTCCATGAAACTTGTTGTCGTTTTTATGTTTGAAATTATTTTTATTTTTACGACTTTTAAATTATTCTGTTGTATTTAGAAAAATAACTTTTATTATATCCATCAGACTTAGCCTATCGCGACTTTTTCTAAAAGCCAGTTTTTTATAATGGCGCTTTTGAATTTCCTTTTTCAGAGGTCGTATCTATAACAAATAACTCAGTTTGTCTATTGCGACTTCCGTTATAACGACTGTTTAATAATTTGCTATATATTTTTAACTCCCCACAAAGCATAAAAGTTTTTTAATACATTTCAAAAAAAAACCTTTAAATTTCATGTCCTTTTCAAAAATAACAAGCAACTAAAATATAATACATTAAAGGACAAAACTTACAAATGATCTTCCTAAGTTTGCTGGAGTTGGCTCCAATTTGTTTTTATTTTATATTATTTGTGTTTGGTTTCGCAGTTATATATAAAAAAAAATTTTTTAATTATTTTGTTCCTTTTATTTTTCTGAAGTTAGTTTAGAATTAGTTACCTTAGTTACCAAGAAGGATTTTGCTTAGTTTTATTTCTTTGAGTTTATTAAAAACAAAAAACAAAAACGTTATATAATACTTAATATTTAACTCAAAATTCCAATCAATTTTTCTATTCATTAAACATTTTTAAGGACAATAAATCGTTTTAAAAAGAGCCTTTGATTGAAAAGGCCCGAATTCATCACGCAAAACCTTTAGGATTCATAACAACTTTATTTAGATGAATTTTTGTCGTTTTTTTTTTCTTTCGATTTTCTTAAACTGGCCTGCTTTACATAATCATTTACTCATTTAGAATAGCAATTAAACCCTTCGTTTTAAAAAGACCTTTGATTAAAAAGGGTTCTAGTTCATTAAACAAAACCCTTAGCATCATCAAATACTTTGTTAACACGACTCTTTGTTGGAGCTTTTTTTTCAATTACCAAATATATTACGGTTAACGAAAATGTGGGTTTATACAGCATTCTGCGCCAAAACTAAAAAATTACGCCAATTGAACCTGTTATATTCAAAATAAAAAGTTGTTTTGAAAAGCTTAAAAAGTTTTAAAGACATAAATTATTTCAAAAACCTCCATAAATCAGAACATTTTTTTATTTTTTCACATCTTCTTTATTTTTCTTTCTATCTTAAGATTGACACAAAAAAGTTGTGAGTAGTGGTTATTTTAAAACAGTTTTTGAAAGTTTAGAAATATTTTGGTTTTACTATATCTTTAAGCATTTAAGTTTTGCATATATTAGAATTTTATGTGATGACAATGATTACAGAGACTCAAATTTAGGCAATGCGCATAATCTTCTAAAATACGTTGTAGCTAATTTAAATGAACATTTTGGTGAACTTTTTATTTCATCAATCAAGTTGCACATTGTCACTCATGAGCAAAAGTTATTCGTACATATGCGACGATGTGCAGTTTTATAACACGCCTCTGGATAATATATCAGTATTTGAGTTAGAGAATTACTTGTAACTAACAAGATTGGTGTGTTTAAAACATGACCCTATTAATTATAAAAGAATTATTAAAATGAGCAATGTTAAAAAATTATCTCAAACAGTTTTTAATAAAATAAAAACCAATGTAAAAGTTTTTTAACCAATCATGATGTGATTTTAGTCAGGAGGAGGAAAGTTTAGTTTTGATTACTACTGAAAAAAAGATAATTGGATAATTTGAAAATAAAATTCAAAATCCGTTGATTTTAATTTTTTGAGAAGTTGATTTAAAGAGTTTATACCAAAGATATAAACCTGTTTAGTGATCAACTGTGTATTTTTACTTACAGCCTTCTGATTAAGCATTTGTTATTTTACAATTACTTCATTATAAATGTTAAATAATCAGAATCAAAAATTTTTTTTTTTTTTTTTTTTTAATTTTATTTTCGTCATTTTACACATTTTACAATGTTATCTATAAATTTAAACAAATATATATAATTACAAGCTGACTGGGGCAAGTAGAAGTCAAAATGACTTAACATCAAGCCCCTTTGTGAAATACAAAAAAATACAATTAAATTTTACATCATCCAATATTATATAAAAGAGTGAAATTGAGAAGTTTAAAAAAAAAAAAATTTGGTTACAAATTTTAGAAGGTTAAAAAAGAACTTAAAGTTTAAAAAAGAACTTAAAGTTAAAAAAAGAAGAAATTTAAGATAAAGTTAAAATATAAAATAACAAATAAAAAATTACAAATCTGTACATATTCGTATACATATTAAAAACAATAAACAAAAAAAAAAAAAAAAAATTTAATTCGCTTCATATGCATATACATATTCAATACAATATTAAAATTAAATAAAGTACATAAAAAATTAAAAATACAAAATTATTTCAATTTTTTTAAAAAAAATGAGAGAATGTACGTAATGTTTAAATTTAGTAAGTGTTTTATCATAGTTCTTTTAAATGTAGCAATAGATTTTATTTTTTTTCATATTTTCGTCAAGAACCGAATTCCACAAGCGTGGTCCCCGGCATATAGTCGAGAAGTCAGATTTTTTAAGTGATGTTAGTGGGATGTAGTAATTACTCATTGAATGTCTTGTTTCATATTTATGATTAATTCGAGTGAAACTTTTAAAAAAGTATTTTGGGATCATTTCATTTTGAAGTTTAAACATAAATAACAAGTTATGGTATATATTTAGTTTGTATACATTTAGAGTATTTATTTCCTTGAGTAACGGCTCGGCACTTTCGTATCTACTTGCGCCCAAAACTAATCTACTTACTTCCTTTTGTTTTGTATAAATAATTTTTAGGAAAGATAAATGATTGTTTGCCCAGGCAATATTACAATAGTTAATATGACTATGTATAAATGAAAAGTATAAATTTTTTAAACATAAATTATTTAAAAGATGTTTTGTCTGGTACATAATCCCCAGGGTCTTTGAAACTTTGTTCTCGACTAGCTTTATTTGGCTTTTCCAATTTAAATTCTCATCGAAAATCATTTCGAGTATTTTCATTGAAAAAACTCTTTTTATTTTAATATTGTTAATTGTTAGTTCAGGTAATTTAAGTAGAAGGTTTTCGGATTTAGATGACTTAGCAAACAAAATATATTTCGTTTTTTCAATATTTAATGAAAGTTTATTTGCTTCAAACCACTCATTAAGATATATTAATTTTGTGTTTACAATATAAAAAATATTTTTTAAATTTTTCAAAAATTTTTCAAAAAAAAGTTTTAAAAGTCTTTTTTTTAGTGTGCCTAATATTTTGACTATCAGTTTCTATTTATTTTCAAATAATTTTTGTTAATTTAAAATACTTATATCATTATAATGGCTTTATTACTAATCTTGTCTATTGGCAAGATACGTGTGTATGCACAAGTGATGAGTTGTTAAATGTTTGAATTTTTTTGTTTGGTTCTATTAATAAAATACTTTATTCTGTCGTCACTTTTTTTGAAATAATGTTTTGAAAAAAGTGACTGTGTTCCATTACACTAACATAATAAGACAATATTATTTATTAGCCATCTTTTTTATTTATTTATTTTTTTTAATTCTGTTTCATTGTATTTTTAAGGTCATTAGACTGAAGCAGGTTGATGGCAATGCATCAACATCAATTATAAACGAGGCTTTAGGTAAGACAGTATCAACAAAGGTTAAAGCTAAATTAAGGTTGGAAAAAATGGAGAATGATCATTCACGGCTACTTACTTGTGCAAGGCTTTAGACAGCAAACGTCAAATTAAGTATTGAATTAACGCTGTACCAACGTTGCTAAGTTGTATTAACATTATTCCAATGTTAGATTAACGTTGTAGGCCCTCTGGGTACGTTCATTCAGTCAAATGTTAATTTTAAAGTATAAAGATAGTAAGTAAGTAGTAATAACTTTTAAAGTATAAAGATAAAAGTATATACAAGATTTTGTTTGGAATTTATGAATATGTTATATTTAACTTAATGCAGTTTCAAAAATTTTATTACCTTTAACAGTTGAAAAACAAATTTAATTACAAATGTATTCATTTAAATTTTCTGGGTTTCTTTAATGGTTAAAATGTATTTTAAAAGTATTTATAATAAGTCAAATAGATGGTAATCTAAATATGAACATAGTTTGGGCTTTTTTTTCTTTGTAGGTGTGTTGGCGATGGAAAGGCTACGAAAAAAAAAATTATTTTGATTACCAAGAGACCATATTTAGAGAGCTCCCAAGGCTGAAGATAAAAAAAAACATTTATTTTTGGAAATCTCATTAATATCAAGTATATGTCTTAAATTATTTTTGTATTATTATTGCTTTTATAATGCTATTATAATTATAATTATAAGTCGTTTTTTTGAACGTTTTTAGATAAGTATTCCTTGATTATGTATAAAGATAAATTGTGTATTATATGAAAAGATAGATATGGTCTTATTATGTATATTATAATTATGTATTATATTATGTAAGAATTGTGTATTATGTCTATAATAATTTGTATATAATAATTGTTGAAATAAATCATTTATTTTAACAACTTTTACGTAGATAAAATTTTTTGATATAAATGATTAACAAGTAAATTAAAAAAACAACAAACTAGATGTCTAAACTTCGGGATTTTTATAAAAAAATGAAGCCGATTAATTTGTTTACTATTTTAATCAGCCATTATTATATCGAGCAGAAAACAGTAAATATCATATTATGTAGAGAGTAAATCCGTGACACTATTTCTTTCGCCTTGCTAAAGTATTTATTTAATTCAATTATTTTCATCACAAAATGGTAAATTCTTGTGCTGCATATGGATGTTGTAATAGATATATAAAAGGCGGCACGAAATTCTTTCATAAATTTCCTCTTCAAAATTCTGAATTATGTAAAAGATGGATTGTTGCTTTGAAACGTGAAAATTTTCTTCCATCCAAACACACCTGTATCTGCAGCGACCATTTTTTAGAATCAGACTACAATTATTGTATCCCAGACAAAAAAATCCAAGTCTTGATCATCATCAAAAGCCTATTTTAAAATGTAATGCCGTGCCATCAGTTTTTATATTTTCTACAAATATTCAAAAGACAAAAAGGAAACTCCTATCAATACGAACATACTTATGTTCGTATTGATAGGAGTTTCTTTAAATTCTTGTGCTGCATTCATTATCTAAATTTGATCCTTTATCGAAAAAAACAAAGTTTGATGTTTACCTTGCTATTGACAAACCCAGCAAAGAAATTAATTCAACACATAATGATCAGCCAGAAAGCACTATTGAAAAAAATGACCACACCAGTCAATCTCCAACACAATCTATAAGATCTTTATCACCAGCAAAAGAAAAATTTAAAAAAAAAGTGAAGGCTTTACAACAAAAATTAAGAAGAAAAGAAAATCTGTTCTTTAAAAGACATGGTTTCCCTTTTAAAATCTAAAAATTATTTGACTACTGATGCTGCCACTGTTTTAAGCGAAAATTGTTCTGGACTCTCATATGAAATTATTAAAAACCAATTTTCCAATCAAAATGTTAAACCAAAACATCATCTGTAAATTGTGATCCTGGTTTATTCCTTGATGCTTTTTCATATCTTGGTCATAAACAGAAAACAGATATTAATTTTAAGGACTGTGCTCTTATTATTGATGCTATGGCAATCAAAAACAGTATAACTTATGACAAAAGTTCAGGTCACTATATTGGTTTTTGTGATTTTGGTAAAGATATTTCTGTATGTGAACCTGATACTCCAGCTACAGAGGCATTAATTTTCATGTTAGTTGGTTTGCGAGGACATTGGAAAACACCCATTGATTATGTTTTATCAAATAAAGTTAAAGCAAGTGATTTAACATGTTTTATTAAAAATATTTTAGATGTGGCTTTGACATATGAACATTGTATCAAAAGTATTACATTTGATGGTACTAGTACAAATTTAAATTCCGTTGTCCCATTTGGATGTAAGTTTGGCAAAGTCATAGACGATATAGTTAGTATTTTTTCATATAACAACCAACTGCTCCACATTTTCCTAGACCCATGCCATATACTTAAATTAGCTAGAAATTCTCTAAATGATTTGGGTGTTTTTATTGATGATGAGGGCCACTATATTAAATGGAGTTATATAAAAGCTTTGTTTGAGTTACAAGAGCTTGAAGGTTTGAAATTCGCAAACAAACTTTCAAGAAAACATATTGAATTTCATTGCCACAAAATGAATGTCAAAATAGCTGGCCAAACCCTTAGCAGCTCTGTTGCTGATGCAATTGAATTTTCAATGGTATCACAGCATCCATCTTTCTTAGGAGCAAATAGTACAATCCGTTTTATAAGAGTTATTGATAAATTATTTGACATGCTCAATTCCAGAAATCCAAATGGTAAACACTTTAAGAAACCTCTATATCTTAATAATCAGCTTTATTGGAAAGATTTTTTAAACAATACGATTACTTATCTGAGCAAGTTGACTGATATTAATAGCATTCCATTGCTTTTACATCAGAGAAAGACATTTGTTTTAGGTTTAATTGTAGATGCTAAAAGCACTCTAAAATTATCCACCGATCTGTTAACGTTTCATAAGAAACCATTTAAGTATGTTCTAACTTACAAATATTTCCAAGATCATCTTGAATTACTATTTGCTTGCATTTGTGGAAAAAATGGTTACAATAACAATCCTGATGTAGTGCAGTTAAAGTCATCGTTAAAACGGATTCTTCTGTGAAACTCCATATTTGGATCGAGTCATGCTAACTGCCTGATGTTTGAGCCATATTCTAATGGCTCTATTTTTTTTCTTAATTGGAAAAAAAGGTTGTTTTCTGTTGATAATTTTGACCAAGAGGATATTGACTTTGAAGAAGTTTTTTTGTACTACAATGAACTTCAAATGTCTAGTTACAAAGAAGCAATATTGGGATGTATCTCTGGTTTTATAGTCAGAAAGTTAATAAATACTATTTCATGTAATGTTTGTGCTCAATCATTAACTGATATTTTATCATACGAACATTCCTATGCGAAATCTCATTCTTCATTAAATAATGTGAAAGATCGTGGTGGTTTGTTTTTGCCATCCAGGGATGTTGTTTCTGTTGTCGAGTCGTGTGAGAAGTATTTAACTTCTTTATTAGTGGTAAAGATTTTAAAAATCCAAAAATAACCTCAGATAAAAATATAAAGCATAAGATGATCCATTGTGTTAACAAATTAATTATTATAAAAAAAAGTCTATAAAGGACTTGATAGTCACGACTTAGAATTGTGGACTGAAAATGAAGATTTGCATTCCAGCCAGCTTGTTAGAAAGATATGTGAATATTACTTTAGAATTCGAATGTTTAGATATGCCCAGGATTATACCACTAAAGTTCTAAGAAAGTCGTCAATTGGTTTAAGACAACAAACCAAGAAATTAATATTGTTCAAGGGTTTATGAATATTTCATTTTATTGTATAAAACTTTTATTAAAATAATAAAATATATTATACGATGTTTTAGTTTGATGTTCTAAATGCAAATATGTTTTTAAATATATATTTTTGTGGTTATAAAAATAACAGTTTGTTTTAGTTTTTTATAACAAACTAAATATGCTAACAATATCATGTCCAATCTTTGACCAAAAAATATGTATGTATTGACTGTATGCTCACTAAATTGATCCTCTGTGATTCTAATGATCTTTAATTCCAAGAATAAGGACGTTAAAATTGCCAATATCTTTTCATATGAATTTGATTGTTAAAAGCTTTTTGCCCGATATAATAATGGCTTCCAACGCATTAAATTGGCTTCACTAAAAACGGCGAAGTTATATCTAGTTATTTATTTATATCATTGTGATAGGCTCAATTACATAATAAATATTGAATTGTGTTGAATTGAATAATTTAATTACATAATAAATATTGAATTTAAATGTGTTTGCACTTGTCTACCAACTATCGTTATCAAGATAAAATGATAGAATAAATCGAAACACAACTTGTCGATTTAAAAACACCACTTGTATTGGCTTTAACGAAAACAAAAATGGACGTTTCTAAACATCGATAATAGCTATTGTAACAAAAGCATTGCCAAATTTAATTGAAATATTTATAATCAACAAAAAGGTTTAAAATCTGTTTGAACTACATAATTAATAATGCAACACCAAATTGGATTCAAAACATCTTATTAAAAAAATTAAATCTTTTAGTTCAAAAGCAATCTTGACAACTGCATTGAAGGAGAAGAGTTGTGTATAGTTAACCTTTATTGATGCGTTGTAAACTATGTAAAAGTTCAAATGCGACAACATTTTATTTTTGAAGCTTTATACTACTGTTACAAATCATTTTTAATAACAATAGTATAAAGCTTCAAAAAATAAATAATGTGTACTTAACTTGTTGTTGTTAGAAAATATTACCCATCGTACTTTATTAATAAACTTAATAAAAAAACGTGTTTAAATAATACAAGTAAAAATAATACTCTTTAACTACTTTTAATGAATTTCATTGTTAATATTTAAATTAACAATTAAAAACAATAAAACAATTAAATTGTTTTTATTTTAATTTGGCAGAAAATCTGTGTTAGTGTTATTTTAATTGTTTAATGATTCAACTATGTGCTTGATGATTCAACCATTTGCCTAATGATTTAACCATTTGCCTGATGATTTAATAATTTGCTTGATGTTTCATTTATTTGCTTGCACCGGCAATTATTAATTTTAAAAATTATTTAACCTTTAAAAAATATTACCAAACAGTTTAAATTACCAACAATTCAATTTTTTAAAGTGAATTGTTTAAAACTTTTTTTTCAATGCCTGAAATTAGGATATAATTTTTATTCAAATTGCTGATTTTTTTTGATAAAAACTCAAATACTGAAATTTCAGATTGCACTATTGAAAAATAGATTACTTGGCATTTTCTTGCACTGCAAGTGGCGGTATATTTGAACTTTATTCAAATTGTTTGATTGCTTTTACAACAGCTCACTTTCCACCTACATGCATTGTCGGCAAATTATAATGAGTTTTGTGCAAGTTGTTTAATCGCACTGCTGAATTGTTCAAAAAACAAAGTATTTTTTTGCACTACAGGAGATTAAAGTATATTTATATATTTCCATCACACTGTTTGATTTCACTGCTGGGTGTTAATTTTCTAACCGCTGTCCATTAATAAACACTATGATTTTAATTACAATGTATATTCTGTAAAATGTATGTTCTGCGTTAGCAATGCACAGCTAGCATATAACAATCAAGTTACTTTCCTGTTTTTTATTGCTTGGGCAAGCAGTTGTTAACTTGAGTTCAACTTTATTTTATTTTTAATTTAAATTTAATAAATGATGCATTTATCAATAGCTTTGCCAAGCAACTGCCAGCAACTAAAAATAAAATCATTTGGCAATAAACGTCAACCATTTTAAATAATTATATTACAATTATATTTAAAAAGTTATAACAATATTAATTTTGGAACGTATTGTGAATACAACACAAAGACCTGCAACAAATTGTTGAAAAAAATGAATTAGTCAAAGTTTCGCAAAACAACAAAATGCAGCCGAAAAAATATAATAAATTATAAATAAATCATTAAGGAAATATATAAAAACTTTAAACTTCAAATAAAATATGAACATTTTTTAAAAGGTCAAAAAAAACCAAATACTACTACACTAATATTACACAATAAGAATTATAATCGAAATGTTTATTAATAATGTTTAAAAAACTTATCTAATACTGTTTTATAAATACTTTTTCCTTTAAAATAAGTATCTTGAACTTTTTAGACTATATCAGTTTATTAAACTTATTCGTTAAACTCTTTTCCTTTTCGCCAATAACTCTTTACGATTTCCTTAATTTTCCTTTCTAAATATCAATTTTTTTTTAACTCGACCTGAATTCCAATTGATCAATATGTAGTAATCAAGAATCATTTTTATGTTTTAAATATTCTCCAATATCATACTCAAATAACTTACGAACAAATTCTTCATTAATCATATCCATGTTTACATCGAAGTATTTGTTATTATCCTCTTCATTGTTGCCAGCATCTTCATTTATGAAATTTTCTATGTTAATTTTAGTTTGTTCTAAACCTTTTGATTGGTCGTTGAAATTGACTTCAGACTTCAGTATATCATTTAATAATGTGGCGAAAATCCTTTTATACAAATCTGTAACCATTATTTTCTTGTTTGTTCTCTTAAAATCATCTTTTGGGTTAATTTTTACTTCATCGCGGCCTTGGTAAATAGGACGTGGTTGAATAGTGTTTTCTACCTCGTTTTTGTGACGAGGTTTTTCCAAAAAATATTCTTTTAACTCATTAAGAGATCTTCTGATTTCTTCGGCTTTTTTTGATTCCTGAAAAAAAATTTTTTACATAACTTTAGTAGCATATTATTTACATACTTAAGAATAAAAATTGAAAATTTGTCACAAAGTAGAAAATTTTATGCTAGTTTTATGTTTAATTTTATCTTCATCAACTCTCCCGTGACCTCAGATATTACACTTCTTTTTTCCCTTTTCTCTGAAATCGCACAAAGTTTATAAACAAAATAACAATAAAAAAAGCGATTTATAAACGCAGCCAATATGAAAAGAATGCAAGAAAACCAAAAATAAGAGTCTAAAAGTACTAAAATTTAACACATTATTTTTCACTAAAAGTTTAACGTCAAGCGTGGTCAAACTTTAGTAGTCATGTCAAGTGCTGTTAACTTTGTATTGTTAGGTGTAAACTAATTTTTTTCTTTTTAAAAAAAATTTCTTTTTTTCTTCGTCAGGTAGAGTTTACTTCCAGCCGGCACAACTCAGAAAAAAGTTACGCTTCGTTCCTGTTGCGCGTTTAAAACCTAAAACAAAAAGAATAACACGTACCTAGAATGGTTTTCATTCCGTGAAATTAACTATTACTATTTACACTAGTTAAATTATTAACGGTTTCACCGTTACGAAAACGTATTATTATATTATAATAAACTTCCGAAAGAAATGTGAAACCACTGATAAAATCATGCGACTTTTAAATTTGACTTTAAAACTTCAAAAAACACGTGTTAAACTCGATTAAAACTGCCTGTAGTGTACACGTGTTTTTGGTTTACGCCTGGATCGTGAAAAACACGTGTCTATACAGGTTTTAATTCTGAAAAAGAAACTAGATGTGCAGGTTGAGCTACAATAAGATTGAATGTAAATTTTTAGTACAATAAAGTTTAATTTTAATGTAATTTTAAGGCACTTCAGAAAGAACTTTGCTCTTTTCCATTGATGTCACATTTTCTTAATACCTTCATTTCGCTTTTAATGCAAAATATTTTCAATGTAATAATCGTTCTTTTCTGCATAGAAGTATTACCTGAAACTATGCTTTTCATTACTTAAGAAACATTCGTTAAATAACATTCGTTAAGTAACATTCGCTAAGTAGCATTCGCTAAATAACATTTGTTAAGTAACATTTGTATAGTAATATTCGTTATGTAAGATTCGTTAAATAAAATTCATTACGTAAGATTTATTAAGTAACAATTGTTAAGTAAGATCTGTTAAATAAGATTAGTTACGTAGGATTTGTTAAGTAAAAGTTGTAAGGTAAAATTCGTTAAAAACTCTTTACTATGAAACTTTAAAATATATAAAAATGACCTGACAAATTGGTGCAAGGTTCACATCTAAATAAATAAAAAATCAATTTTTAAAACTGCAACAGTGTAATGTATTAAACTATAATAAAATAAATAATAGTTCAAAAGAAATAAAAATAATTCACTAAATAAAATTATTATCAAAATATATACCTGATACTATTAAAAAAATACCAAACACAGTAATGTAAGAGTACATTTTTTTATTATAATTTTTTATCCAAGAAAATTTTAATTCAAACTCCAAAATCAATTATTTAACTGTAAAAAAAATTAAAGATTTCTATTAGCTTTTTCTTAAAAATATTGGAGTTCGCAAAAAACATTTAAGCGAAATGTTTTTAATAAATGTAAATAATTATATGACATAAACAGTTTACTAAATATTAACGCTATCACCATATGACCATAAAACTTACAACTGCATACACGTTTTCTAAACTCAAAAAAGTCATCCTTTTAATAAAATGCAAAACTGAACAAGTGTTCCCATATGGTTCAAGTCACCTCAAACTCTTGCTTTTAATGTTTGCTTCAATTATCCGGATCATCGTAACCAGATTACCACTGCTGGTTATCTTTATTGAAACTATTTTCATAAAAAAAATCTCTTTTGTATTTTCTATATCTTAAAATGAAACAATTTTTTTAAAATATCAATGATGGTTATTGATGCATTGTAGATTTGTTTGCGAAATTTTTAAATTTCAAAGCATAGAAAAATATGTTTAAATGATTAATCCTTCATTGTCCAAATTTTGAATTAAAACGATTTCAAAAGCAATTAAACAAACAACCGCTAAACGAGTTAAAGTAAATAGATTTTTTAGGTCTTAAAGTTGTGCATACCACAATATTTAATTGATGCCAAAAACATACCTTTTATCGTTTTAGTAAATTAAAAGTTGACGCACTTATAAATTTACTAGTAATAGAATTCAACCTCCTAGAAGGTAAATCTGTTTTCGACATTTTAAACTGCGGAGTCATTCGGTAATACTGTGATAAACAATAAAATATTATTTTTAATTATATTTAATCATTTTTTGAACAGATTGTCAACTATTGCCTATTTATTTGAATTAAACTTGACTTGCAATAAACAATTTTAGTTGCTATAAACAACTTTAATGTATATCATATATCCAAGGCAACTATCCAAAACAAAAAAATCTGATTATTATTCATAACGTAAAAATTAGCTTTAATACGTAAATTGAAAACAAAAATTCGGTAACAAGTGCAACAATACAAACCACTGACAAATCCAAATTTTTTCTTTGAAATAAATAACCAACACGACAACCCAACATGATATTAGACAACATCAAATAAAAGTTTAAAACAAAATGAATAATCTGGGATTTACGTGGAATACGAAAAGTGCCATTTTTTCTAATCTAATAAAACAAATATTGACAATAAAGTACCGATTTTATTAAACAATAATACAAACTCTGATTTATTCTGAAATCCGATTTGCACATCCAAGCTTAATTATCCAATTATGTAATTTATTAGCAGGCCCTACACTAATGCGTTACCAGAGCTCAAAATACTTTTCTACACTTTTTTTTTTTAAATTTATTTTAATTTATATTGTATTTAAATTAGAAGGTTTATATATAATAGTGATGTGCCCGGTATGGACCCAGGGATTCTGTTTTTTGGCTGTTTTCCCGGGTTCCCGGAATTGGCCATTTATTTGTAGTGCTCGGCACTGGGTATCTTAAAAGAAACTTTTAATAAACATTTACCTTGAATGCTGTAACTATATGTTTAATTGGTACTTTGAATTGTGTCGAAATATTATTTACAGGATTGCTTTTAGTTATTACTTCAACCAAACTTCTTGTTGTAAGTCTTAGAGTATTATGGAGTCAATAACCACAAATTAATCAGCGTTATTTTGTGAAAAAACAATTCAGCGCAAGAGATTTCTCAAGCAAAAAATTCCACTACTTTAATATGGAATCAGTTCCGAATATCTGGACTAGGACCCGTTTTTTTTCCGGGTGTACCCAGGGATTAGAGGACTCGAGATAAACTGGTTTCGACACATCTCTAATATATATATATATATATATATATATATATATATATATATATATATATATATATATATATATATATATATATATATATATATATATATATATATATATATATACATATATATATATATATATATATATATATATATATATATATATATATATATATATATATATATATATATATATATATATATATATATATATATATATACATACATATATTAAACGTTCTTTGGACGTTTTTATTAAGTTTAAATCTATTAAAAACGTCCGAAAAACGTACCGTGCCCGCTGGGAAATTACAGAACTAGCACGGTATCGGTTGCACATTCTACATTTCTGTTTTTATATAATGAATATTACATAAACTATTTCTTCATGTTTTAAATGTATTAAAAAAATATATATAAATAAAAATCCAAGCTCTAAATAAATTACACAACCAAAAATACAATAAAGGTTTATAAAATACATTGCATATATAATACATATAAATTAGTGACGAATCCAGAGGGATGAGGGGGGATGCATTCCCCCTCCCCCACCAGAGTCTGAAAGTCCTAAAATAACATAAAAACGATTTTTCTTTGTCGAGTTCTTTTAGTATAATGCATTTTTCTGTTATAGTTCAACTTGTTAGCCTTTTTTTATCAACCTTCGACATAATTAATAAATAAAATTTAATCGAAGATGAACCGAATAGAAGATATTAGTTAAAAAGTTTAGTTTTTTAAATTATATTTGACGCAAAGGTATTAAATTTTTGAATGTTCTAAGTTTTGAGATTTTATTGGTTTTTTTGAGTTTTTAATATAATAGTCATAAATAAATAAAAAATAACTAATTAATCTTTCTTATATGAAAAAAAGATTTTGCATATAAGAAAGATTAGTTAGTGTCATTAAGCAATAGTAAATTTTTATAACACATCATTTTACTTTGTCAACTGTTAGCTTCTTTTTTAAAAAAAACACCCAAAACAAGAAATTCAGGTATAAAATACATGCATCAAGTTTTTGAAAAATCAAAGCTCTATTAGTCTATATTAGAATAATTGTAATGACTGTAACACCCATTTTGATGTAATACAGATAACGTAGATTAACATCAGATAATGAAGATAAAATTTTTTTACTGAATACCACGTAACTGTATAATTATAGGCTTGTGGTCAGTAAATCAGAAACACGTTTAACAGATTGATAACATGATTTAAATTTTTTTATTTACTTATTATAGTAAATCAAGAATTTTTTCTTTTTTAATACGTTTCACATCTGAGCTAACATCTTTATTGCTAAGTTTTTATTTTATTTTATTTTATTTGTTTAAAAAAAGACAAAATCTTTAGGTCTTTTAGTTGTGTAACAGATTAAATAAAGTTGTCTTGATCAGCAAAACCAAATAATTGACAATCTTCTACTAATTTAGTTTTTGCATAGCTTTACTTTTATAGATTAGACAAGATGGAAGGTATATCTCAGACAATGTAGTCACGTCTGAAATATTTTTTGATTTTGAAAGATTTTGATTTTTGATTTTCTGATTGTGCAGTATTAATGCTGAAAATGATAAGGTCTCCGCTTAGTACAAAACAATATAAGAATGGCAGTTGGTTGTTTTTCTGTTGGCTGTTCCTCACGGAACAGCCAACAGAAAAACAACCAACTTAATAATGATGTCTTTTAACACTTTCATTTGCACATGGCTGAACATCAGTTCTAAGAAAATATATGCAGACAAACATGGGGATGGCAAGTAAGCAATCTAACTGAAATAAAGAAATATCTAGTTGATATATCAAGTTCAAGTTAAAAATCCAACCTATGATTGATAGTACAAAACTTTCTTTTAGCATAATATGAACCCAATATGAACCCAAGCAATCAAAATGAATAGAAGTTACCACCTAGAAAAGTTATGTCGCTACTTGAAAAATTTTAAAAGTATTATTACTCAAAATTTGAGTACTTATTACTTCTTTTTCCCTTTTTAAATGAATTTCTATAAAAATTAGGAAGATATATTATAGAGGGCAATTAAATTACCAATATTTTGCAGTTTTGGTTTGTGTCTAAGATAGATAAAATATTATTATTGAATTTGATTTATAAATAGATTTGATTTACTTATTTAAATTTTATATGTTGTAACTTACAGCATATAAAGCTTAAATAAACAATATTTTATCTATCTTAGACACAAACCAAAACTGCAAAAAATTGGTGACTAATCTAATAAATTATCACAATTGCAAGAAATTACAATGAATAAAGGGGAGTCCCTTATATGTTAAATATCAAATAACCACGGACAAGTTACAAGTACTTGTACGTGCAAAAAAAGTAATTAGTTACGCACAAAAGTTGGAAGTTAGTAAATAAAGTAATCAGTTACGTTAAGAAAGTAGCTAGTATGTAAAAAGTGAAATAAGTGAAAAACCAAGTAAGTGAAGTTTAAAATATATGCTTAGTAATTACAACTAATTTAAAATAATTTATGTAAATCTACTATTAGCACACTATTTCGAGATGTAATTGTAGGTAATATAGTTTTATATTTATATTTTAATATATTTTAATCTATTTAATCAATAGGATAATAAATATACCGCATCATGTCAAGTGGATCTAAGGCATGGCAAAATTTAAAAAAAGAAAAAAACACAGAATCTGCCACTTGTAATGTATGTAAAACAACAACAATGTGTAAAGGATTTTTAACAAGTGGTCTTCTTCGTCTTTTAAAAACATCTTTACAACTAAGTCGAAGTTGAAGTAACGATAAAAAGGCCAAACGAAGACACAAATTTTAAAGTCAGAAAAGCTCAACCTAAAATTACGTCATTTATAAAAAAGGAAAATAAAAAAGAAATTGTTTTAAAATTAGCGGCTGTAGATGGGTTTTCTATTAATGCTATTACAAAATCTGATTTATAAGAAAATCTTTATCTGATCAAGAAATTATATTGCCAAAAAACCCTTCAGACGTAATGAATTTGGTGAAAAGTCAATACAATCTAACAAAACAAGGAGAGTTTAAGGCAATGACTATGCAAATTCAAGGTGGCTCAAGATGGACAAATATCTTTAAAAAATCGTTTCTATTTGAATTTAAATATGCATTCATTAACTAGGCTTTGGAACTTGGGCATAATTCGAATAGTTGGGTCGCTTCCAGCTGAAAAAATTATTGATACGGTTGAAAATAAATTATCCGAATTTAGTTTATCTACAAAGAAACATATGATTTCTAGTGTAACTGACGGTGCATCAGTTATGAAAAAATATGGAGGATTAAGCGGAATGGAACATCAACTTTGTTATGCACATGGGCTAAATTAGCAGTTTGTGATGTTCTCTACAAAAAATCAGTGATTTTAAATACATCGGGCAGAGAGTGTAGTGCATCAGATAGTCAGAATTCTGATGAAAATAATAGTGAAGATGACGAGTCTGAAGAAATCAGTTTTACAACTTCATTGGATTTACAGTCAAGCCAAAACAACGATTTATTAAATTTACGATACGTTGAGATCACTGACGAATTATTAGGCCGCATAAGTAATGCAAAAGGTCCAAACAATTGTACGAATGTTTCGTAAATTCGAGTTTGATCCCCACCACGTGCCTGGTAGTACCGCGCTCAACTTGTTTCTCCGCGCAGCTGTCTTGTTATTCGAGGTTCGTGTTTTGGAGTTATAGAGTTGAGAAAGGGTTGTAATCACATAAGTAGCCTCCTAGACTGTAGTTGCCTTCTTGGACTTGGGGAGGCGAATAATTAAAATAAAAAATTTACCATCCAAAAATGAAACTTTACAAAAATACGAAAAAATTACATATAACAAAGAACTCAAGTTAATACTAGATGTAAAGACATGGTAGAATAGTCTTCTTGCAATGTTGGAGCGATTTATTGTATTAAAAACACGTATATTAAAAACATTGATAGATTTAAACACAACAGTATTAACAATATTTCGGAGAATGAATATTTAATGGTACAGACTGTAGTAACGGCGTTACAACCAATTAAATTGGGAATTGAAAGACTTGGTCGACGCAACGCATTCCTACTTGATGCAGAGGGTGTATTAGTGTTTATATTAGATATTTTGCGCATTTCCACCACCATTAATATCCTCAACAAATAGCTTAGAAAAAATGTTTTTTAAGCTATTTATTGAGGATATTAATGGTGGTGGAAATGTCGCTGAAATTGAAGAATTAGAATGCAGTAATGATGGAACTGAAACGTCGTTTAGGGCCGAACCAAATTTAAAGACAACATCTGAGTTAACACTTCATCAAAAATTGGATGCTGTCATTACGAACGTTAGTAAAAATGGATATTTTTGATGTAACGAAAAAGCGTACAAATAATTTAGAAAAATTATATAATTCTCTATTAACCGACATCAATCGATTCAGAAAGAGCTTTTTCGGCGGCAGGTCTTTTCATTACGAAAATTCGGTCATCGTTAAGTGATAGAGCTATTGACAACTTATGTTTTTTAAAAAATTATTTTAAAAATTATATATATATATATATATATATATATATATATATATATATATATATATATATATATATATATATAAAATGTTATTTAAGTTTATATTTGCTTTGTTTTCAGAGTCTTAGTTTCTAAGAATTATTTTGTATTTATTTTCTTGTTAAAAGTAATCGTATTAAACAGGCGTTTTTGTTTTTTTTGTATTTGTTTGAATTTACACATTTCCCCCACCTAATTGGATAAATTCTTGCTTGTTACCTAATCCTGGGATTACCCAAGATCCCGGGAAGTTAATCATTTCTGTACCTGAATACCGGGAATTAGATCTTTACGGGAAATGAGAAGCCCTAATAATGAGTATTTTATAAGTCTGCTCAAGAATACTAAGCTGTTTGGATTCAAAATTTTAAATTAACCAATCAAATTGTTAGAAAATAGTGAATTATTTGCTTTTGCTGATCAAGACAACATTATTGAATCTGATATTGTTACACAATTATAAAACCTAACGTTTTTTCTAGAAAAAACTTTTTTTTGGTTAAGTAAAGGCTAAAGATTGTGTGTCCGAGTTTTTTTTACAATAAAAGTCTTTGTGTAGACCTCCTAGACTAAAATTTTTGGTAATCAGATTTTTTGTTAAATAGCCTTGCACCACTTCTTTATTAAAAAGCTGCCGTAGGTTCAAATCTGTGTTACATTGTTTTCTGTCTAGAATGATGAATGCAGGATCATCTTGACTCCACTCATGGGATCTTGCTTGTGTCTCCTTGTTTGTGACTATACAACTTAATCTGTTATCTACTAATGAATCTAATAATGAGGGGTGGCGGAACAATGGGGGCTTTAGGGGCTTCAACCCCCTCACTTTTAAAAGTGTGAGGGCTTTTGGTTTTGTATACCCCCTTCTCCTCTTACACTTGTTAAGTCTGTAAAATTATTATTTTAAAATGTTTTAACTTGTTTTAAATCAAGTCTTCATGCCGCTAGAGAGCAATTAACGTTTTGCATTTGAAATAATAATTTAACGTATTTGCTTCGAATCACATTTAACAAGCTGCAAGGGAGCAATTAGTGTTTCGTATAACATAGTGTGCAATTTCTGTCCGCTTTTCTTTATGCTATCTTTCTAACCCGACTTCTTCTATCTTTCATTCTAACATATCTTCGTTCTTCCAAAACTCACTTTACTCTTGGCCGTAAAGCGGTTATGACGCTCCTTCTTGGGGGGCTGAACTTGTCTTGTCTGCGTGCCATGATATGGTGGTCTCTGTATGGCAACTAGCCGGAGGAGAATAAACCACAATACCAAACAACTATAAACAAACTTTTGAAAAAAAAAATTCAACTTTTACTACTTGCCTGAAGTTAGTTGGCGATTAGTTTTTTTATCATGTCTTATGTTAGTCTTACATGTAAAGTAGAGGTGTTACGAGATCGTATAGTTGAATTCCGAACCCGTTTGGATTATTCAAAAGTCAGCAATTCAAAATATATCTCGGAGAAAGCCAAAGAACTTAGCGAGAAAATAGCAGCAAAGATTGGAAGGAGTAAAATTGAAAATATTACTTACCATAGAGATGGTTGGTGGATTCAGTTCTTAAATCAATCAATGATGCTACTAACCTTTCGATTGAGCAGATTGAAATCAATGAATGCGAGAAACCCGTTGTTTTCAACCGAAGAGAAGAACAAGGTTTTTTAATAACAATTAAGTGCGAAGAAGGAAGAAGTGAAGAAGAAAATAAAAAATATACAGCACGAAAATGAAAGCGCCTTTGAAGATGCGAGACGCTTGGAAAAAGAAAAACTGAAAAGTGTGCATCCAATTGAAAATCTTATCATAGTTGAGGATCCGTATATGGAATATAAATCAAAAAAGAGTCTGAGAAAGGAGAAGGAAAAAGACGTTTTAATTGAGAAGAAGAAGTTTGAAGACGAAGAAATATCTAGCGACGATAATTTTGACAACAACGACAACAACGACGAGAACGGTGTGGCGATGGAGCAGACGAACGATCGAAAAAGAACACACCTGCAAACTCCAGTTTGCAGGTGTGTTCTTTTTCGATATTTCAGTAAACAGAAACAAATAGAAAAAATAAGTGAAAGACGAAACGGTATTTCTAAACAAAAATGGCAAAAATAATCGTTCAAACGGGGATGTGTAAAATTTTTATTAATAATTAATCAAAACGAACAAAACAAATATAAAAACGAATTAAGAAATATTTTTAAAATAGGAGTTTTAAACCTAGTCACTGATATACATAACTATTTTGCATAATTTTTCCTTTTTTTTAATATTTATTTTCGTTTTTAATTTGATTTTCTCTCAGTGATTTTTCTTACTTATATAATTTTATTTACTATAAATATATCAGAAAGATTTCTTTGTAAAACAGGTCTTATTTATTTACTTTTTAAACAAAAAAAACTTTTTGAAATTTTTATAATCAAATAAGTATAAGCCATGAAACTAAAAATAATTAATGACAATAAATTTTAAAATAATCGCCAACACACGGAACTATCTTAAATAGTTACGATAGAATTTTATTTTTTGTTTTTCCTTTACTTTTTGTATTTTACGTTACTTTTTTCTTTTACGTTTTTTATTTTACCTTTTAAACTTATGAGGGCGTCAGTAAGGCAAATAGACGTAATAAAATACAATACAACAATAACAAAAAATAATATAAAGTAATACAACAATACGATAATATAAAATAACATAATATAAAAGTATATAATAATATAAATAATATAACAATAAGTATGAACAAACTTCATCAGCAATGATGAGTAAGTTTATACTCATACATTAATTAAGTGATCTAATTAACAGTATGAATTTCACAATCTAACATCTCGTGCAATATCTGTCCGCTTTCTCAATGCTATCTTTTTGTAACTTGATTCCTTCGTTCTTCTTAAAATCACTTACTCTTGGTCTGCAAAGCGTTTTATGATGTTCTTTAGTGAGCTAAACTCGTCTTTTCTGGCCTTGGTAATGTGGTCTCTATATTGCAACTAGCCAGAGGAGGATGAACCACAATACCAATAACAAAAAATAAAAACAAAAAAAAACAAAAAAAAACCTCTAGGGTGGTGTTAAATCACCCTTAAGTTGCACATTTTAATATCTGGTGCAATTATCAGTCCGCTTTGTATATGCTATCTTTCTAACTCGACAACTTTTGACTTTTGCTCTAAATTTTTTTGTTCTTTCTAAACTTACTTACTCTTAGTCAGCGAAGCGGCTGATAATGCTCTTTAGTGAGCTGAACTTGTCTTCGCTGTCCCGGGTATTACAATATATGAAGACTTTCTTGGTCTATATGCCGCTGATGCTACCAACAGTAAATTGCGTTTTTATGCAATGTGTGATGTTTTAGTTAAATGAGGACAATTCAAGAAAATAGTAATCAATCTTACAATGGTGCCGTTTCAATGTTAGGGCATCAATGTGTTGTTGCCAAACTGTTTAAAGATGATGTAAATGAAGCAATTTTTATACATTGTTACGCAAATCAGCTCAACCTTGCTCATCAAGATGTTTGTAAACGAGTTGGATGAATGAACAAAAGGCAGGAGTTGTGCCAGTTGTTGTATCATTTCATTTATTTAGCTCCAAAGAGACCGGAAAAGTTTAAAAAATTACAACGTGATTACTTAACGAGGATGACAAGCAAATCAATTTAAGTGCTCCTTGTACAATTTGTTTTACCACATGGTACAAATCATATGGTTCAATTCTGGCAAATTTTTAAGTAATTGTTTTAGAGCTTTAAGAAATTTTCGAATCAACAGAGCTGAAGCAGAATGTTTACTTAACAAGTTATTTTCATTTCAGTTATATCTTGGGCTTCGCCTGGCTTATGATGTGTTTGCAACTGTTGGCCAAGTCTCTCAGCATATGCATACTGCTGAAGTAGATGCTCAAACAATTGCTTCATCAATGTAATTAAAAGTTAATATATCATCTTTGTGGTCAGAAACACGTTTTAAATCATTTTTTGATTTTTTTGTTAATAAAGGAGTTGATAAATTTGGTTTCAATTCAACTCATGCAATGGCAAGCAATGCCACGCCGACGTTTAACTGTTTTCCGCATTGATGATAGTACTCTGAGCAATCACATAGGCAACATAATGAAATTTTACCGAGCCCAGTATTACGAGGTACTAGACGTTATAAAAAGTCAATGAGTTAAACGCTTTCTAGAAAGTTCAATGGAATTATTGATCGCTTTAGAAAAGTTGCTATTGTCCAGTGCAAGTCGTGATACGGACATAAAAGCTTTCCATTCACATAAAAAATTGAAATAATTCAAAGCAATTTTTTCTACATATTAGTTCCACGAAATAATATATAAAATTTGCTAAGATTAAGTTTTGGAAAACGGTTGTATCAGAAAATCATAGTTCCGTGAATCGTACTTTACTTATTATTTTGTTAAATTTAGGTTATGAAAAAGAAGTGGGCATACTTCTTTTTAAATTTGCACATAATGTAATGTTATATATATATATATATATATATATATATATATATATATATATATATAATATATATATATATATATATATATATATATATATATATATATATATATATATATATATATATATATATATATATATATTAGGGTTATGACTTTTTTCAACCCCATGCTCCTGTACTGTAGTTTGATGAACTTTTAACTTAGAAGCGCGAAATTTTTAATTTTTCAATGGCGGGGTGACCTATTTTCAAAAGATATGCAAATAATAGTTCATTTTGTGCTAATTTGGTAAAAGCTCATTAAACTACAGTACAGGAGCATGGGTTAAAAAAAAGTCATTACCCTAATGTGCTTCATTTTTTTGTTTGCGCTTCTTCCTATTATCACCTTTCTCTTTGCTCTTTATTGTTTTCCTTTTACCAAAGCAGTTTTATTTAATTTTCACGAAGATTAACGAAATTTTTCCTTTTCTGACATTATCAAAAAAAAGATTTTTAAGATACCTAAAGCACATAGTTTCTTTAATACTACTATATGGCTTGTGGTCGTGACAACATTATTACTGTTCTACAGCTTGTGGTGCTGACAATATTTACGTAGCGGCCATAAAAAATATTTCTCAAAACATTATACTCTATAAACTACTTAGTAAGGGCTTAACTGAATCTTGTTTTTCTTTTTTTTTTTTTTTACTTTATTTTGGGTGCCCCAAACAGTCTTATCATAGAGCATTTGAAAAGAAGTTCACTAATCAATAATACAAATTTCGATGCCCGCGTTTATCAACGAATTTTTGTAACTGTAATTTTTAACAAATATAGTTAAAATCAGAGTTATATTTTTATCTAAAAGCAAGTTGGGGTCCTAATTACAGGTTGTTGTTTTGTTTTGTGTTTTATTTATTTTTTGGGAGGAGGGGGGGGGGGGGGAAAGAGAGCCTCTGATCCATTAGCCACAGCACTAACTGAAATATTTACCGTCTATCGTAATATTTGATTTGTAAGTTAATCGTTACAAACTTCGTGTCATATTACATGGGCAACAACAAAAAAGATCCAAGGTATCCATCCATGTGTAAAATTCAATTTTCGAAACGTAATATAACACAAAAACATATCTCATATATATATTTATATATATATATATATATATATATATATATATATATATATATATATATATATATATATATATATATATATATATATATATATATATATATATATACTTTATATATTAAATTTTATGTGTTATTTAATGTATTTAAATAATGTAGTATTTAATATATTAAAATTTAAAAATTAAGTATTTTTTTGATTTTTCTAACAATTTTATTTTTAGATTAATTATTTCAGTATTTTTTTTTTTCATAATCAATAATTTTGTTATTGTTATATATAGCGCATATATACACATACCTACATATATACCTATACACATACACACACATATATATACCGTCACACATACATATATGCACACATACACACAATAAACATATACATATGTACATTATACAAATATATATACAGTTACACAAATACATCCACACATATATACAGGGTGTTTAGGATAAGTTTGACATATTTATAACTGATTATATTTTTCCGCAGGTTAGAGAATATAACACATATTATTTATCATTTAAAGTTTGGACCCTTCTTCATTCATATACAAGATGTCAGAGAGAATGGATGACTGAAACCCACCTGAATCATGGAAGAGAATAAATTGCATCATGATGATTCATGCCGGCTATCAAAATAAGGATATTATGACTGCTGCCCAATTCTCTCTGAACACAATAAAAACAATCAAAAAGGCATGAACTAGAGACTTGCAATAGTGACTACGAGGCTGTAGTAAGAAGAAAGATCTATAACAGATGATCTGCTTGCGTTTGTACAGCAGAATTCCTCAGAGATCTGCAGGAAAAGGTGTTGAAGAACCTACAGTCAAGACTGCAGTCAAGTCAAGCCCTGGTTAACAAGGGTAGCCAATGGTAGGCCATATGTATGGAAGCAGGATTCAGCCCTTACCACACCTCTGGGAAAATTCAAAAATGGTTGTCTGAAAATTTTTACAACTTCACAAGTCCAAATATGTGGCTTCCAAACTCCCAAGACCTTAATACTATGGATTATTTGTATGGGGCGCTGTTGAAAAAGTCACCAATCGCTGTGCTAGTAATACAAAAACCCAGATAATGGAAAAAATTAAGAGTGTTTTTGATGCTACAGTCTCCCACAGAGACTGTAGCATCAGCTTGTTCCAGGTTCCGAAGAAGGATTGAAGCTGTGATCAATGCTAATGGTGGTTATTTTTAGTGAAACTTGTTGGTACTATTGTAATTTCTGTTTTTTTTTTCACTTCATTAAATTTAGTAATTACAAAGAAGATTAGCTTTTTCCTTACAAAACTGTCAAATTTATCCCAAATACCTTGTACACATACATATATATGTACACATACATATACACAGATATTCATACAAACATACACATATACATTCTACACAAATACACATATACATACACACATACTCATATATTTGTTTTGTAGTTTCATCTTGCATTTTCATGATAAACTCTTTAATATATTTATGTATATATATGTATATATATATATATATATATATATATATATATATATATATATATATATATATATATATATATATATATATGTACATATACTTATGTGTATATATATATATGTATGTATATATAAATATGTATATATATGTATATGTATATATACATATATATATACATATATATACATATATATATACATATATATATATATATATATATATATATATATATATATATATATATATATATATATATATATATATGTATACAACCCTCGGAATTAGCGTCGGCATTCGGCAATGTCGACCTAACTGCCGACCTGGAAGTGTTTGAGGTCGGCAAAAAGTTGCCGACCTCATTTCTATGTTTTATGGTCAGACCTTTGTATCAAATAATTTTGATACAATGAGGCCGACCTGATGCCGACCTCTACAAGATTGAGGTCGGCAAATTATTGCCGACCTCATTTTTCTTAATTTCGAGGGTTGATGTATATATATATATATATATATATATATATATATATATATATATATATATATATATATATATGTATGTATATATATACATATATGTATGTAAATTAGTAAAAACACTTATCTAATTTATTATTGCTCTGTTCTTTTAGAACATTGAGCACTCTGTTTGTAGAATACACTAACATAATTAATATATATATATATATATATATATAAATTATATATATATAAATTATATATTTATAAATTATATATAGATAAATTATATATATATATATATATATATATATATATATATATATATATATATATATATATATATATATATATATATATATATATATATATATATATATATATATATATATATATATATATATATATATGGATTATTTTAGCTAGGGTTCTTTAAAATATATAAACCTACAAATTTGCAAATTAATCAATTAGGTCTTTATCGCAACAACGGTTTAATAATAATGCATAAAAAAGCAGGGCCACAACTCGATAAAATTAGAAAAGATATTAAAGTTTTTAAAAACATTGGCTTCCAAATTGAAATAAACATAAATTTAAAAATAGTGAATTTTCTTGATGTCACATTTAACCAATTAACGCGTTTAGAGGAGTTAAAAATATTTTCATTAGAAGAGTTTTGGTTTAGCCTATTGTTAATTGAAATTGGAATTTGTTTTAGAATTTGAGGGGGATGGTTCGAATTCACAATTAATGTGAATATATATATATATATATATATATATATATATATATATATATATATATATATATATTTATATATATGTATATATATAAATATATTTCATATAATCATATATGTATTTCATTTATATATACATATATATATATATACATATATATATATATATATATATATATATATATATATATATATATATATATATATATATATATATATATATATATATATATATATGTATATATATATATATATATGTATATATATATATATTTATACATATATATATATGTATATATATATGTATATATATATATATATATATATATATATATATATATATATATTTCAGTCAGGTAAGGTTATCCTGCTACTGGTAACATGTAACCCAGTACAATCTGCTTCACGTCCTACTGCCTTGTTGGATACGCCTTTTTAGGCAAAGGCTAGGACATGCCAACTCCGACTTAAAACACCCCCTGCCTTGGGGCTCTTGGTTGAGTAAAGGCTAGAGATGGTGTCTCTATAAAAATACAGGCAGATGTTAAATACATTAGGCTACTGTCTTGTAGAAGGCCTCCTATGCAAAGACTTAAGGGATAAACAGATTCTATCTGTTGACCAGCCTCGCACCCCTTCTTCATCTATTAGGCTGGCGCAGATGTATTTTTAATACATTGTTTCCAGTTTAGGTTGTTAAATGCTGGATCTTCTTGACTCAATGCATGGGTTTTGCTTGTGTCTCTGTTTTTATGACTAGGCAACTCATTCTATTATCTCCTAATGAGGTTACAGCTCTAAAACTCAGTTTTATGGTTCTGAGACCGGCTGGTAGTCAGTTTTACCGAACAACTGAAAAATATCAAAGTGTTAACAGTGCCATGTTGCGCATGGATGGTGTCCCTGTTTGTACTTTTGGTGTGCATTGCGGAGACCACATTTGGAGCCCGTTGTAGCGGCATAAGTTTTATTAGCAGTAATGAGACAATTGCTTGGGCTATTAAACAGTGTTCTGAGTACTATCTATGCTTTGAGTCAAGTTCTTCAATCTAATTTTAAAATGAATAACCAAAAACTATAAAACCATCATCATCACCAAATTCTTTAAACCTATCATTCACTAATATTCGTGGTCTTTGAAGTAACTTTTCTTCTGTTGAGTCTTATCTCTTGCAAAGTTCACCAGACCTACTTGCTCTTTGTGAGACTAATTAGAGTTCAGGTGTCTCATCTTGCGATCTTAGGGTTGATGGTTATCTTCCTTTAATTCGTAAAGACTCCAATAGTCACATGCTCGGCCTGGGCATTAACATTCGTAAGAATTCACCCATTTGTCGTAAAACTAGGTTTGAATCCACAGGCTATTGTTTCATGTGCTTTCGTTTAGCACCACTTCACTCCATTGCCCTTCTATTTGTTCTATATCGCTCTCCTTTATCTTAAGACTGCACTCTTTTTGATGTTATTTCTGATCATATTGACCAAGCCCTCTCTCTTTATCCAACAGCTACTTTCTAACTCGCTTTCCAGACAACCCAAATCATTTACCTTCTCTACTCGACTTATGTCTTATTTCTGATCTTAGTCAGTGCTCAGTTTCTCCACATTTACCCTTAGGTGCTTCTGATCACAGTTTGATCTCTCATAAACTAATATCTCGCTCTTCTTTATCACCTGAATCCCCCTATTATCGTACCTCTTACAACTACAGTAAAGCTGACTGGGATTCTTTCCGTGATTTTCTTTGTGATGGCCTTTGGATAGAAATCTTTTGTCTTCCTGTCGACAAATGTGCATCTTACATAACTTCGTGGATTCAGGCTGGCATGGAATCTTTTGTTCCCTCTCAACAATTCTAGGTCAAGCCTCACTCTCCTTTATGGTTTTCCTCACACTGTGCTGCTGCGATTGCCAATCAAAACCGTTACTTCCATATTTATCAGCAAAACAATTCTCCAGAAAATAGACATCTGTTTATTACTGCTTGAAACCATTGTAAAAAGGTTTTGTCTAACGCCAAAGCCTGCTATTCTCAGGTCATGAAATCTCATATCTCATCTCAAAAATAAGGCTCTTATGACTTCTGGAGAATCTTTATACTTTCTGGAGAGCGATCTGATTCGTCTAACTACCGTCCCA